>NW_026968146.1:0-123178 GCF_028390025.1 Pseudophryne corroboree | reverse complement strand
CTACCCTCCCCCAGTAAGTATTGGTTGTTGGAGATTTCCTGAGTGAACATCTAAACTCCCTTAAAATAACAAAAACCTACACAAATCACGTTAGAATGTACAAATAGCGTTTATGATCCCACAGTAAAATTTTAATGGGTATCAAGGTAACAAACTAATGCACACAATTACGTGCGGTACAGTCGCACTGCGCAAAAGTAACTTAATATTTATACGCTGTACGACCAACAGAATCTGTTGTTTAGGCTGAAAAACCTTCAGCCGGAGCTCAACTTGTGTCTATATGGGTACTACGCAAAACCCCCCGGGCTGCGCTTAAACCTTCGCAGTCCTTTTCTCTGCGGATACTACTTGCTCCTTTTACCTTATATAATGTTAACGCGGGCAAGCCAGTCCCACGCCACCAAGTGTCCACTCACCTGATGTGGTCTCCGACGGGATCCCGATTTCTGGGTTCACAAAATAATACCTTTATTTCCACACTCACTCCTGTTCATTCATATACACTCTAATCTTTCTGTACAGAAATTTCTTTCATACAGGCAGTAGTCCAATCCCTGGGTTTTGCAATAGAAAAAGGTTCTCTTTTAACTAAACTTTTTGGAAACTGAACAAACCTGTGCTATTATTAGGTGGCTATACTATACCGCCCACACTAAAACAATGTTATTGTGTGATTTGAGTCTCAATGGGCGTATCTGTACGCTCCGTTGCGCACTTTGCCCGAGACACGTATGCACAAAGTTCAGATATGCCCACAGCGACACAACTAACACGCTTCTATAAATGTAAACGATGTTCAACTGTAATCGCTTACCGTACACCACACAGTATCTGCTATGCTGTGTGCGTGTCCTTTACAATTATTCCCTTAAAAATTATCCTTTATAATCTCAACTAAATAGCACCAGATTTCCTGAGCACGTGTCTAATAATCGATTCTAATGGCAACAAGAGAATGAGATGCAACAATATACAAATTAAAAGAAATGCAGGTGCGTGCGTGCGTGTGTACGCAAAACAGAAATAAACAGTTTTAAAAGACAATAGCGTATTGTTCTTACCTTCCGGTTCTGGATTCCACCAGCACCCCTACAGCGTAGCGTAACAGACGCTTATCTAGTCAGCACCACTGTATCCCTCACCACCAATACGGATACGAAAGGATACTGCTTTCCCGCCCTTTGCTGACAGATAAAGTCTGTGTTCGCTAGTGTGGATGTGTGGAGGACGTACGAGGCCCCAATTGATAAAGCTGATTCTATACCTTATAACACAAGCTATTTACTGTATATCGTGAAGCCGTAATGGCCGCTGAACCTCGTGCACGTGCTACGCACTCCGTACGCTATTTGCGTATGAAGACCTCGCACATGGTACGCAAGTTACGTACACACGCTGCGCTGGGTGTACGGAATACACACAGCGAGCGTATACACAGATGATAACCTTTTTAACCTTACACAGAGTATGATTATACTATAATTCTTAGTGTTGAGATACTGTAAAGATATAACGCTGCTTAACCTTGTTATTTCAAAAGCTGCTTGAGCGATTGAGACGCTCCGAATACCCTCAGCAATGTAATAAACACACAATACCTTGCTAAGGCTCCAAAACCTTTACTAACGAGATTAGTTATATCAAAAGGGGAAACACAGTTAACATTTCATACACTACAGGCTAACATTAATATCTAACAGAATAACTACACATGAATATACTATAGCGGCACAATCGCAAACACAAATACATAGACTAAGAATGAATGGCTAACATTGAATGGGTAACAAAGTGGCCACAGAGAAACATACCATACGGGGAACACTCGCCAGCGCAACCGGATCCAGTCCTCCAATTATCAGAGATAAATGTTGATGAGAGAGAGTACTGGTCGGTCTGGGGATAGTGGCCTTTATATACACAACATACAGTACACTACAAAGGGCCCTACAATCTTTTTGTTCATTGGACACAGGAATGTCTCTCTGCACTGTAACAAAAGGTCATAGGTGGATTTGAACAGGTGGGCTGTGACTATTACAAACTGCTCACGTGTAAGGGAATCTCAGGATTCCCGCCGCATGGATAATGAAACGCAAATATAGTAAATGTCCAGAAACTACTAATAGACATAACTATACGCAGGAGCGATTAATCTTTACCTAACCAACACCGGTTTGTTACTAATAAAATACTCTTCGGTTAGGTACCAGACACCACTGTTCAACCTTTGTCAGACCCTTTGTATCATGAAAAGAGGGATTCCCAAGTCCATGAACCAGTCATATTAAACAAACTTACAGTTATTATTAAGGGGAACATTACCTATAAAACATACTATTTGGATTTGTTATGTAACGATTGAGTCGCCCGCTAGACGCACACAAACTCTACCGTAAATGCACATACCACGCGCCCGAGCGCACGGCCGTGGAGGCGCCGGCACGCAACTGCAAATATGCGCACGCACGGGAGAGAATGTGCAGCGGGCAAGCGCATGGGGTGAATATATGGCAACGTGTAGCATGATATTTTTCCGACTTTGACACTTGTCTTCACATAAACGTTCTGGAGTTAAGAGCCATTTACAACGACCTTCTACAAGCGGAACATCTTCAAGATCTACCCATACAGATCCAGTTGGACAATGTAACAGCAGTAGCGTACGTAAACAGTCAGGCAACTGGGAAGCAGACTTCCTCAGCAGACCAGATCTCCATCCAGGAGAGTGGGGCCTCCACCAAGAAGTCTTCGCAGAGGTGACAAGTCGTTGGGGAGTTTCCTCAAGTAGACGTGATGGCATCTCGTCTCAACAAGAAGCTTCAGAGATATTGTTCCAGGTCGAGGGACCCTCAAGCAATAGCAGTGGATGCACTGGTGACACCGTGGGTGTTTCAGTCGGTGTATGTATTCCCTCCACTTTCTCTCATTCCAACAGTTCTAAAGATCATAAGAAGAACAAAGATTCAAGCAATCCTCATTATCCCAGACTGGCCAAGGAGGGCTTGGTATCCAGATCTTCAGGAATTACTCATAGGAGATCCCTGGCCTCTTCCTTTGCGCAGGGGCCGTGCGTGTATGAAGACTTGCCGCTGCTACGTTTGATGGCATGGCTGTTGAACGCCGGATCCTAGCCCGAAAGGGTATTCCCAGAGAAGCCCTTCCCACACTTATTCAGGCCAGGAAAGGAGTAACGTCAAAACATTACCACCGTATTTGGAGAAAATATGTTTTTTGGTGTGAATCCAAGACGGCTCCAATGGAAGAGTTTCAGCTAGGACATTTTCTACAGGCAGGTGTGGATGCGGGCCTAAAATTTGGCTCAATTAAGGTACAGATTTCAGCCTTATCAGTTTTCTTTCAGAAACAATTGGCTTCCTTTCCAGAAGTTCAGTCCTTCGTGAAAGGAGTTTTGCACATCCAACCTCCATTTGTGCCTCCAGTGGCACCAAGGGACCTTAACGTGGTGTTGTGGTTCCTTCAATCACATTGGTTTGAACCTTCACAGAAGGTGGAGTTGAAATTCCTCACTTGTAAAGTGGCCATTCTGTTGGCCTTGGCATCCGCAGGGCAGGTGTCTGAGTTAGCGGCCTGGTCTCACAAGAGATTTTATTTGATCTTCCATGAAGATAGAGCAGAGTTGAAGACTCGTCAGCAATTTCTGCCGAAGGTGGTTTCCTCCTTCCACATGAACCAATCTATTGTGGTGCCAGTGGCTACTGACACCTTAGCTGAGTCAATGTCTCTGGATGTGGTCAGAGCTTTGAAGGTTTATGTCACCAGATCGGCTCGGATTAGGAAAACAGAGGCTCTGTTTGTCCTATATGCGCCCAATAAGTTTGGGTGTCCTGCTTCTAAGCATACCATTGCACTCTGGATCTGTGATACGATTCAGCATGCTCATTCCACGGCTGGACTACCGATAGCGGAATCGGTAAATGCCCATTCTACTAGAAAGGTGGGCTCGTTCTGGGCGGCTGCCCGGGGGGTCTCGGCGTTACAACTTTGCCTAGCAGCTACTTGGTCAGGGTCAAACACTTTTGCTAAGTTTACAAGTTTGATACCTTGGCCGATAAAAACCTCAAGTTTGGTCAATCGTGCTGCAGAGTCATCCGCACTCTCCCGCCCGTACTGGAGCTTTGGTATAACCCCATGGTACAGAAGTGGACCCCAGCTGTTAGGCGCCGGGGTCCGCTCGTCGGTGCGGACCGGCGCCTAGCAACCAGGGACGCCGTACGCGGACAGCCGCCGGCTCCCTGGCAACGCTGGACGCCGGGCGCGCTGAGCCGCACGGACCCTAGCAACAGGGACGCCACTGGCGGACCGTGTTCCCCGTTGCTAGGCTTTAAGAGTTAATGTATTCTCCTGCTCTCTGGCCTTGCAGCAAGGCAGCTGCACGGCATTTATTCTAATCAGCCTTTTGGCAGCTGATTGGAGGACTCCTTGTTAAATACACTCCCAGGGCTTCTCACAGACGCCGGTAATAGCTTCCTGCATGCTGTTTCTGTTTGCTGAGAGTCTGTTCCAGTCTTGCTGTATCCGGTCATTCCAGTATTCGGAAGTCCTGAACTCGGAAGTTTGTCATCTTATTCCTGGAGTCCTGACTAATCACCATATAACATCCAGTGGTGTTCGTGAGTCGCGGCCTTGCCGTGTGTTGCGGCTTGTCCGCTTTATCATTTATTATTTGTGTTTTGGAGCATTTTGCTGACGGTTCCGCTTCCACAGGTCCACTCTGGTATCCGGCGGTGCTGGGTACGAGTATTGGACAAGTGGATTTTGGTTGTCCTTTTCCCTGGCGGGTTTCCGCACATACTTCTGTTTTTGTTAGTTAGCTTGTTGCCCCTGGCCTGTTGTCAGTCAGAGGTCCTCTTGTTATCATCCTGCCTCGGATTTCCCTTTGTCTCTCACTAAGACCGGGGGGCACCGGAGTTGGGCAGACATAATCCGCCCTTCAAACGTGGCTGCCAGGGGCTCAAGAAACCATAGTCTCGCAGGGGATTTCCGATAGCACGGGTGAGACAATAAAGTTAGGGCGCCAGGGGCAACTAGTCTTCCCTGCTCCCGTTACCTGCATTCCATTCCAGCGCTCTGGTCCTTGTCATAAAATCTCCTCCGGTCAGGAGTGCTGGAATCATAACATTATTACCGGCCATACCAAAACTTAAAATTAAACGGAGTTTAATTTTTTCTTATTCAGTTTTTGTAAGAAATTGTCGGCCTCATGAATCCAACAGGGTTAGGACCAAATCCTGGTCAGCTCTTAATCAGTCAGATTCAAGAACTTACTCAGATGGTTCAGGATCTTTCCCTTCGGGTGAAGTCGCAGGAAGATCTTTTACGAACTTCCCCGAGGGTAGTTCCTGAACCAAAAATGCATTTGCCTGACCGTTTTTCTGGGGATAGAAAAGAGTTTTTTAATTTTAAAGAATCCTGTAAACTTTATTTTCGTTTAAGACCGATCTCCTCGGGTACTGAATCTCAGCGGGTCGGGATTATTATTTCTTTGCTCCAGGGGGATCCCCAGACTTGGGCATTTGGTTTAAAAGCAGATGATCCGGTGTTGTTGTCAGTAGACGCTTTTTTGGGGTCTTTAGGACTGTTATATGACGACCCTGATAGAGAGGCATCCGCTGAAGGTCAGTTGCGCGCTCTCAGACAGGGTAGGAATCCCGCAGAGGTTTATTGTACGGAGTTTCGCCGGTGGTCGAACGACTGTGGCTGGAATGACCCAGCCCTGCGCAGTCAGTTTCGCCTCGGCTTATCAGAATCTATTAAAGACAGTCTCCTCCAGTATCCCGCTCCTGAGACTCTCGATAAACTCATGGAGCTTTCTATTAAGATTGATCGTCGTCTCAGAGAGCGGAAGGCTGAAAAAGGAGCATCGGTCAGGTCATCTCCGTGTGTATATTCCATCCCTGAGGACATAGAGGAGCCCATGCAGATGGGTCTCTCCCGGTTGTTTCCTGAAGAGAGAGCCAGAAGGCAAAACTCTGGTCTTTGTTTGTACTGTGGGGGTAAGGGACATTTTGCTCGTAATTGTCCGAATAAGTCGGGAAACGCCTTGACCAGGTGAATTGTGAGGGGGTTCACCTAGGTCTGCAGCTTATCTCCTCGCAAAACTCCCTTTTAGTCCCAGCTAAGGTTTCCTTTGGCAGCCTCAGTTCCTCGGTGTCGGCTTTTGTCGACAGTGGAGCCGCAGGAAACTTTATGGATTTAACTTGGGCCAAGGCCTTAGGCATTCCTCAGTTATCTTTGGGTAGGAGTGTCACCATGCATGGTTTAGATGGGAGTCCACTGTCCAATGGGGTTATTTCCCTCTGTACACCCCCTGTATTACTTACGGTAGGAGCTCTTCATTCTGAAAAGATTGAGTTCTTCCTTACCCATTGCCCAGCAGTTCCAGTGGTTCTGGGTCACCCTTGGCTGGCCTTTCACAATCCCACCATTGATTGGCGGTCAGGGGAGATTTCTCAATGGGGTGCCTTCTGTGATAAGGAATGTATTTTGTTTCCAGTCAGAATAGCTGCTGCAATTCCTGAACTCATTCCCGTGGAGTACCAGGAGTTTGCTGATGTGTTCTCCAAGGGCAATGCAGACATTCTGCCTCCCCATCGGCCTTATGATTGCGCCATTGAGCTAATTCCTGGTGCCGCATTGCCAAAGGGAAGGTTATATGCTTTATCCGGGCCAGAAACTGCGGCCATGAATGACTATGTTAAAGAGAGCCTAGGGAAAGGATTTATTAGGTCATCTAAATCTCCTTTAAGTGCAGGCTTCTTCTTTGTGGAGAAAAAGGATGGCTCGCTCAGACCTTGCATTGACTATAGAGCCTTAAATAAAATCTCAGTTAAAAATACTTATCCTCTGCCGCTGATTTCTGTCCTCTTTGATCAGCTGCGTTCGGCTGTGATTTTCTCCAAAATCGATCTAAGAGGAGCGTATAACCTCATCCGAATCAGGTCCGGAGATGAGTGGAAGACGGCCTTCAGTACTCAGTCGGGTCACTACGAGTACCTAGTGATGCCGTTCGGCTTGTCTAACGCTCCAGCAGTTTTCCAGGACCTCATTAACGATGTGCTCCGTTACTTCCTAGGGAAATTCGTGGTCGTTTACTTAGACGACATCCTGATTTATTCTGACTCTATTGAACAACATGTTACCCAGGTGCGTCAGGTTCTTCAAAAGTTACGTGAGAATCATCTATATGCCAAACTGGAGAAATGCGAGTTTCATGTCACGGAGGTATCTTTTTTAGGATACATTATTTCCCCTCGGGGATTTTTCATGGAACCAAAGAAGCTTCAGGCCATCCTTAGTTGGGCGCAACCCACCAATTTAAAAGCAATTCAGCGCTTTTTAGGGTTTGCGAATTATTACAGGAGGTTCATTCATTCCTTCTCAGACCTGGTTGCTCCCATTGTGGCCCTGACAAAGAAAGGAGCGGATCCTACCAACTGGTCGCGTGAAGCGGAGTTGTCCTTTCGGGCCTTGAAACAAGCTTTTGTCTCGGCTCCAGTCCTTAGACATCCCAATCCAGGATTGCCTTTCGTTGTGGAGGTTGATGCCTCGGAGGTTGGAGTAGGGGCTATACTATCTCAAAAGGATCCAGAGTCTCGGGAACTACATCCTTGTGCCTTTATGTCTAGGAAATTCTCCTCCGCTGAATCCAACTATGACGTTGGTAACCGGGAACTACTGGCAATTAAATGGGCTTTCGAGGAGTGGAGGCATTGGCTGGAGGGAGCAACACATACCATTTCAGTATTGACTGACCATAAGAATCTGCAATACATCGAATCAGCTAAGCGGCTGAATGCCCGGCAGGCTCGCTGGGCTTTGTTCTTTACTCGTTTCAAGTTTATTATAACTTTCAGGCCAGGTTCCAAGAATACCAAGGCAGATGCTCTGTCACGCAGTTTTCTTCCGGTTCATGATAACAGTCCTGTTACTCCCATACTTCCATCTTCAGTCATTTGGGCAGGCCTCACACAAGATTTATTTACCCAGTTAAAACAGCTTCAACACCAAGCTCCTGGAAATTCTCCTGCTGGTCGTCTTTACGTCCCTGAGTTCCTGAGAGCTAATGTTTTGACTGAGTTCCATGATAACAAAGTTTCCGGGCATCCAGGGATCTCTAAGACATTGGAGTTAGTCTCCCGCTCAGTATGGTGGCCTGGTCTTTCTAAAGACGTTAAGGAGTTTGTTTCTTCATGTCAGGTTTGTGCACAGCATAAGGTTCCCCGTTCCTTGCCTATCGGGCAATTTATGCCCTTGAATGTCCCTCTCAGGCCATGGTCTCATATTTCCATGGATTTTGTGGTGGACCTTCCCCTTTCAGCTGGATGCAGAGTCATTTGGGTGGTAGTAGACCGTTTTAGCAAGATGACTCTTTTCATTGCCCTTCCCCGACTGCCATCTGCCCAAGGATTGGCAGTGTTTGTTTCTCCGCCATATTTTCAGACTTCATGGGTTGCCCACTGATATTGTTTCTGATCGGGGTCCACAATTCGTTGCACAATTCTGGAAGTGTTTTTGTGCTTCATTAAAGATGAGATTGTCATTAACATCTGGTTACCACCCACAGTCCAACGGGCAAACCGAGCGAGTTAACCAATCATTGAAACAGTATTTGCGTTTGTACTCAGCCAAACTCCAGAATGATTGGTCCGAGTTTCTTCCATTGGCAGAGTTTGCTTACAATAATTCTTGTCATTCCTCCACCAACGTGTCTCCATTCTTTTCAGTTTTTGGTTTTCACCCCAGAGCTAATTCTTTTTTTCAACATTCCTCAGTTTCCTCGCTAACCTTAACCTCCCATCTCAGAGCCATTTGGAAAAAAGTGCACCTTGCTCTCAGAAAAGTGGCCTTTCGTGAGAAAAAATTTTCTGACCGGCTCCGACGTCCTTGCAATTTTAAGGTGGGAGATAGGGTATGGTTGTCGACTCGTAACATTAGACTTCGACAATCTTCAGCTAGGTTGGGACCCAAATTTATTGGACCATTTCATATCATTAAAAAAGTTAACCCAGTTGCTTTCCGGTTACGTTTACCAAAATCTCTTCGGATTGGTAATACGTTTCATTGCTCCCTGTTGAAGCCATACATTTCTTCCAATAAATTTCCTCGGAAGATCTCTCAGGGAAGACCTCCAGTGGATGTACAGGGACAACAGGAGTTCCTGGTGGAGAAGGTTCTCGATTCCAAGTTGTCCAGGGGCCGGCTTTATTTTCTGGTTCACTGGAGAGGTTATGGTCCAGAGGAAAGGTCCTGGGTCCTGGATAAGGATCTTCATGCCCCAAGGCTCAAGAGGGCATTTTTTCGGGAGTTTCCTTAGAAGCCTGGCTTTAGGGGTTCCTTGACCCCTCCTCAAGGGGGGGGTACTGTTAGGCGCCGGGGTCCGCTCGTCGGTGCGGCCCGGCGCCTAGCAACCAGGGACGCCGTACGCGGACAGCCGCCGGTTCCCTGGCAACGCTGGACGCCGGGCGCGCTGAGCCGCACGGACCCTAGCAACGGGGACGCCACTGGCGGACCGTGTTCCCCGTTGTTAGGCTTTAAGAGTTAATGTATTCTCCTGCTCTCTGGCCTTGCAGCAAGGCAGCTGCACGGCATTTATTCTAATCAGCCTTTTGGCAGCTGATTGGAGGACTCCTTGTTAAATACACTCCCAGGGCTTCTCACAGACGCCGGTAATGGCTTCCTGCATGCTGTTTCTGTTTGCTGAGAGTCTGTTCCAGTCTTGCTGTATCCGGTCATTCCAGTATTCGGAAGTCCTGAACTCGGAAGTTTGTCATCTTATTCCTGGAGTCCTGACTAATCACCATATAACATCCAGTGGTGTTCGTGAGTCGCGGCCTTGCCGTGTGTTGCGGCTTGTCCGCTTTATCATTTATTATTTGTGTTTTGGAGCATTTTGCGGACGGTTCCGCTTCCACAGGTCCACTCTGGTATCTGGCGGTGCTGGGTACGAGTATTGGACAAGTGGATTTTGGTTGTCCTTTTCCCTGGCGGGTTTCCGCACATACTTCTGTTTTTGTTAGTTAGCTTGTTGCCCCTGGCCTGTTGTCAGTCAGAGGTCCTCTTGTTATCATCCTGCCTCGGATTTCCCTTTGTCTCTCACTAAGACCGGGGGGCACCGGAGTTGGGCAGACATAATCCGCCCTTCAAACGTGGCTGCCAGGGGCTCAAGAAACCATAGTCTCGCAGGGGATTTCCGATAGCACGGGTGAGACAATAGAGTTAGGGCGCCAGGGGCAACTAGTCTTCCCTGCTCCCGTTACCTGCATTCCATTCCAGCGCTCTGGTCCTTGTCATAAAATCTCCTCTGGTCAGGAGTGCTGGAATCCTAACACCAGCATCCTCTAGGACGTATGAGAAAATATGATTTTAATACCTACCGGTAAATCCTTTTCTCTTAGTCTGTAGAGGATGCTGGGCGCCCGACCCAGTGCGTACTGTATCTGCAGTTATTAGTTTGTGGTTACACACATGTTGTGTTACGTTTCTTTTCAGCTTGTTGCTGCAATTGTTCATGCCTGTTGGCATGTGTTATGTTGAATGCCATGTTGTGCGGCATGGTTGAGGTGTGAGCTGGTATGTATCTCACCTTAAATTAAATGTAAATCCTTTCCTCGAAATGTCTGTCTCCCTGGGCACAGTTCCTATACTGAGGTCTGGAGGAGGGGCATAGAGGAAGGAGCCAGTTCACACCCGTGAAAAGCCTTAAAGTGCCCATGGCTCCTGCGGCACCGTCTATACCCCATGGTACTAAAGTGAACCCCAGCATCCTCTACGGACTAAGAGAAAAGGATTTACCGGTAGGTATTAAAATCCTATTATTATTATTATACAGGGTGAGCAGCCTGTGGTGTCCTGTTAGTAGTATTATACAAGGGGCACGGCCTGTGGTGTCTGGTTACTATAGCAGCAGAGTAATAATAACAGTAATGAGTGGTCACCCTCCGCTGTACACCCAGATTTCCTACTTTAGTTCCTCTCTCCCCACATCTACACTCCGTACTCTCCTGTGTACTCTCCCCTGGTTATCCTGGTCGCCCTGGATAAGGTCACCAGCCAATAGGCTGATGATTATTGGTTGTTGTGGACGTGGTCAACATGGTAAGAAAGTCGACAGTGAAAAGTCCAACGCATGACAGGTCGACAGATGAATAATTTGACATTACATTTTTTTATGTTTTTGGTGACGTTTTTGCCGTAACATGACCAGGAACCCCAATTAGTGGATTGCGTCCCATTGCGTGGCTCGCTTTGCTTGCCAGGTAACTATTCCCAATCATGTGTCGACATGTCCAGTGTCAACTTTTTTTTTTACTGTATTACTTGTGGGAATAGTTCCTTTTTAGTCGGCATGCCGACTGTTGGGATTTTCAGGATGCAGGAGGAGGTATTGTGACCGGCGGTCACATGACTACATCCCATAATCACAAGTCTACTATGACTTTCTGGAATAAATTTAATAGAATAGTCCAACATCCCTAATTCTCGTGTTTTGTAAATGATTCATGTGGAGCAACTTGCACCAGAAGTGTATCTGGGAGGAATAAGACCCCGGCTAGGAGAGTAGCATTGGTGTAACATTATACAGTACAGCCATATGGAGCTGGGTCACAGGAACCTCTGAGAGACGCCGGCCAGGGCTCTGAGATTCACTCAGGATGGACACGGACAAGAGTCACAAGACTGAGAAGATAATTAATATCACCCTGGAGATCATCTACCTACTGACTGGGTAGGTGAGGGGATCTGGGAGTGTCACAGTGACGTCACTTATATCTATAGTAATAATACAGCGACATCACTGGGGGAGGAGAGGGGATCTGGTTGCATCACAGTGACATCATATATCTATAGTAATAATACAGGGACATGACTGGGGGATGTGAGGGGATCTGGGAGCAACACTGACATCACACATATAAAAAATATATGTATATAGTAATAATACAGAGACATGACTGGGGAGGTGTGGGGATCTGGGAGCGTTACAGCGACATCACATATCTATAGTAATAATACAGGGACATGGGTGAGGGGGTCTGGGTGCGTCACAGTGACATCACTTATATCTATAGTAATAATACAGGGAAATGACTGGGGAGGTGAGGGGATCTGGGAGTGTTACTGTGACATCACTTATCTACAGTAATAATACAGGAACATGACTGGGGAGGTGAAGATTTCTGGGAGTGTCACAGTGACATCATATATCTATAGTAATAATACAGGGACATGACTGGGGGGAGGTGATGGGATCTGGGAGCGTCACAGTGACATATACATATATATAGTAGAGATGAGTGGGTTCGGTTTTACTCGGTTCTCAAAACGGCATCTTATTGGCTCACGGACGTCACTTATTTTGGATAGCCAATAAGAAATCTCCGGATAAAACCGAACTGGCGTTAATTCTGGCTTTACACCCGAAACCGCTCATCTCTATTATATAGTAATAATACAGGGACATGACTGGGGAGGTGAGGGGATCTGGGAGTATCACAGTGACATTGCTTATATCTATAGTAATAATAATACAGTGACATGGCTGGGGGGATCAGGGAGCGTCACAGTGATATCTCTAATATCTATAGTAATAATACAGGGACATGACTGGGGAGGTGAGGGGATCTGGGAGTGTCACAGTGATGTCGCTTACAGCTATAGTAATAATACAGGGACATAACTGGGTAGGTGAGGGTATCTGGGAGTGTCATATCAATTGTAATAATAGAGGGACATGACATATCTGTAGTTACAGCTGTAACCAGGGAGCCGATAGCCTCTGTGACTGGATGCTTCCGACGCCCTCACCGACTCGCGTCCGCAGTCACAGAACAGGTATGGGTCACACGGGACCTGGCAAATTAGGGGATTCCAGCTTGCTGTCAGTAACCATCTTTTACTGACTCCACCAACTGTGCAGTGGGCAGGTTCTACAGTACCAGTCAAAAGTTTGGACACACCTTCTCATTCAATGGCTTTTTTGTATTTAAATTATTTTCTACATTGTAGAATAATTCTGAAGACATCAAAACTATGAGAGAACACATATGAAATTATGTTGTAAACAAAAAAGTGTTAAACAAATCCAATTATGTTTTATATTTTCGATTCCTCAAAGAAGCCCCCTTTTTGCTTTGATGACAGCTTTGCACACTCTTGGCATTCTCTCAATCAGCTTCATGAGGTAGTCTCCTGGAATGGTCCATTGATTTACTACTGCTGAAAAATGTACTGATGAAACTAAGCAAAGTATTTTGGAATAGAACCATGTTTGATAGCTATCAGAGTAATAAACTGATTCCTAGAGGGCTAAGACCTAATGTTTTTTCAACCTTTGACCGTGAAGAAAGGATGGGAAACTGTTTTACTGGAATGTTCTGAGATCCTTATTAAGATACTGATTAAACATCATGATAGTAAAATAAAACAGTATACGGAGGAAATCTCCACTAATGGAGAGAAATTGAAACAACATGATGGTTTGGAGCAATTCCAAAATACATATCTGAAATATAAACATGAGGTTGAGGTAGCAGAGAAAAATATAATTGAACGAAAACAACAGAAATTCTTAAGAGACAAGAATGACTATCTCAACGGTACCATCTTCAGATGGAGCATAAATAAGACATACAGGAATACAATGAGGGAAAAGGTTTCTCTACATCAAAGGTAGAGACATCTGAAAGTGAAATGTCAGATCAGTCAACAGTAAGGAATCAGAGATGTTCACAACATTTTTTAGGGGCAGGTCCGAGTGGATAACCAGATACAGGACCCCAAAGAGAACAAGAAGGGGACTCAATAAGAAAAAATCAGAGAGAGAGGAGACTGGGGAAGAAACCCACAGCGGAAGTACAACGCCTTCAGGAGATAACTCCAGAGGACACTATGAAAATCATCAATATCAGTGACAGAATTTTAAATGAGCATCATAAAAGTGTGCTTTCCAAAGGACTGTCATTTCCCCCCACTAAAAATATGGATAGATTTATAGTGGAAAAGGACCTGAACCTCTTTGCAAGGAAGATTATGTTGAGGAAATTTTACCACAATAGGGAAAATGATGCCACAACTACTGATATAGGAGAGATGGAAGTAGATGCCATTAGAGCATTGGGAGATCTGCTACAGAAAAATAATGAATATCAAGGAACATGTTCCAGGAACTATCGTGATATGAGTCTAAGAAAGAAATCAACTTTCTTCCTGAACATTAATATTTGTCCACAAGTTAAAATTTACATGGATTTAGTATCCAAGGATTTGGACAATCTTTATAGTGAAGGGAAGAAAATACTGTATCCCAACCTAACAAAATATGAACGGAAAGCTCTGCAGGATATTGAAAAATGGGACGATGTAGAAATCAAATCATCTGATAAGGGTGGTGATGTTGTAATTTGGAGGAAAGATTACTACCTTGAGTACATAATGAGGCAATTGAATGGTACATCATGCTATCAAAAATTAATTTTCAATCCCACAGCAAACTTCTTGAAGTGCTATTTACAGCTGATCGAAAAGAGTTATGCCGAAGGAATTATTACTAAGAGGGAAAAATAATTTTTATGGGTGGAGAACGCCAAGGTACCAACCTTCTATGTCCTGCTCAAAATACATAAAAATCCTGACAAACAACCCGGAAGACCTATGGTGTCGGGTATGGGAGGCCTTGCTGAAAAGGTAAGTGTGTTTGTGGCTAAACAAGTCAGAAAGTTTGTTACTGAATTGCCATCTTAGACAAGGGACACCTTGGACATATTGGCCAAAATAGAAAATCTGACAGTAACATCAGACACATGGCTCTGTACATGCGACGTTGAGTCGCTATATACAAGTATTAATCATGAGAGAGGACTTTGAGCTGTTGAACATTTTCTCAGTATGAGGAATATAAGCAAACTTGACGAATTTACAATTAAACTTTTGGAATTCATTCTAACAAAAAATTATTTTGTTTTCAATGAGAGATTTTATCTCCAGATCCAGGGTACAGCGATGGGCAGTACATGTGCGCCTACGTACGCCAATCTGTACCTCGGGTGGTGGGAGCGTGAATTCGTAATTTTGGATAATAATGACATCTATACGAACCACATAACGGGGTGGTTTCGATATATAGATGACATCCTGATACTGTGGGAAGGAGAGAAGGAGCTCCTAATAGAATTCATCAACATCTTGAATCAAAATGAGTTAAATTTAAAGTTAACTTCAGAAATGAGTCAAACATCTATTACTTTCTTTTCTTGGATTTAGCTATTAAATTGAAGAAGATGGTGCAATTACTACTGATTTGTACAGAAAAGCAACTGCCACAAACAGTTCCCGTCTTCCAGCAACAATACGAGGAGTCCCTAAGGGAGAATTTATAAGGATACGTCGTAACTGCTCAAGTAAAGAAAAATGTGAAAAGAGGGCAAAAGAACTGAAGGAAAGGCTTAAACTGAGGGGGATACAGTAATAAAAGCATCAAAACCAGCTCCAAAATAGCTGCAAATACAGATAGAAAATCTCTAATTCTCCCCAAAAAAGCAAGAGCTACAGGAGAACAACAACCGGAAATTAGATTCATGGGAACATTCTGTAATGAACACAGAGATACGAGACATCTTACAGAAACATTGCCATGTGGTAATCATGGATGCAGATATAAAAGTAACCTTGGGAGAAAAGGTGCACACAAGTTGGAGAAAGTCACCAAACATAAAAGATACTTTAGTACCCGGCCATTTCCTGCGAGATGGAAAACATCATAAAGACAAAAACATCACGAGGTGTTTTCCTTGTGGAGTATACAACACCTGCCAGTATATTCAACGGACAAAGAAGATTAAAGACCGCTATGGAAAACAAAGAAAGATACATGCCTATATCAACTGTAAATCAGTTGGAGTAGTGTATTGTGGGAAAAAATACATAGGAATGACAAGCAGGCAATTAAGGATACGCATCATGGAGCATATTAGAAACATCAGGAATGTATCCATAGATCTCTGAGGAGAATTACAGGATCCCACAGGAGGATCAGGTAGGTGGAATTTAGGGTCTCGCCAATATACCAAAGTGACTGTCACTGGGCTGATACTGAGGTGGGAGTGAAGCAAATAAGAGCAAGTAGGTGACACCATGCTGCAGTGCAGGGGGCAGATCTGGGAGGAGCGTGTCCAATGTCAAATCTGAATTACTCTGTAAGAATAGAACTGCCCAGTACTTGTTGGGCTTCGTGTCAAAGCAGCCAGTATTTACCCTGCATGCAATCACAAGGTTTGTCCAGATGCAAAGTTATATAATATGCAGAGCAGCTGTGTGTGTCTCATACACTGATATTATACTGTTTCCTCTCAAGTAATTACATCAGGCATTACACTTTATATTCTCTGATCTATTTAGGGGGAACAGCTGACTGATATGAAAATAAATTATATAGACAGAGAAGAAGAAATGTATGTGACTGATAAGAAGCCAGAAGATATAGAGGGAGAAGAAGAGACGTATGTGACTGATATGAAGGCAGAAGATACAGAGGGAGAAGAAGAGACGTATGTGACTGCTATGAAGGCAGAAGATACAGAGGGAGAAGAGGAGATGTATGTGACTGATATGAAGGCAGAAGATATAGAGGGAGAAGAAGAGACGTATGTGACTGATATGAAGGCAGAAGATATAGAGGGAGAAGAAGAGACGTATGTGACTGATATGAAGGCAGAAGATACAGAGGGAGAAGAAGAGACGTATGTGACTGCTATGAAGGCAGAAGATACAGAGGGAGAAGAGGAGATGTATGTGACTGATATGAAGGCAGAAGATACAGAGGGAGAAGAAGAGACGTATGTGACTGATATGAAGGCAGAAGATATAGAGGGAGAAGAAGAGACGTATGTGACTGATATGAAGGCAGAAGATATAGAGGGAGAAGAAGAGACGTATGTGACTGATATAAAGGCAGAAGATAAAGAGGGAGAAGAAGAGACGTATGTGACTAATATGAAGGCAGAAGATACAGAGGGAGAAGAAGAGACGTATGTAAGGGGTGATCAGCAGTGTAAGGAGGAGGAAATCCCTACAGATATCGGCACAGGTGAGTAATAAACACTAATTACAGAAGTCACATATTATCCTTACTCAGTCACTACAGCAATCTCTTATCCTACACCGTCCTCTATCAGTACAGACTAATGAGGGAAATGTATCTGCCCAGTGAGGTAGCCAGGAGTCATCAGCCCCTATTATACTCCTGCACTCCCCCTCACATCATGTCACTGTGTGTTACCAGCATAGAGATCTGACCAGTCTCCTCCCCACACTCTCTGGTGTATCTCATACATCAGGAGCCATCAGCCCCTATTATACTCCTGCTCTCCCCCTCACATCATGTCACTGTGTGTTACCAGCCCAGAGATCTGACCAGTCTCCTCTCCACACTCTCTGGTGTATCTCATACATCAGGATCCATCAGCCCCTATTATACTCCTGCTCTCCCCCTCACATCATGTCACTGTGTTACCAGCCCAGAGATCTGACCAGTCTCCTCCCCACACTCTCTGGTGTATCTCATACATCAGTGGCCATCAGCCCCTATTATACTCCTGCTCTCCCCCTCACATCATGTCACTGTGTGTTACCAGCCTAGAGATCTGACCAGTCTCCTCCCCACACTCTCTGGTGTATCTCATACATCAGGAGCCATCAGCCCCTATTATACTCCTGCTCTCCCCCTCACATCATGTCACTGTGTGTTACCAGCCTAGAGATCTGACCAGTATCCTCCCCACACTCTCTGGTGTATCTCGTACATCAGGAGCCATCAGCCCCTATTATGCTCCTGCTCTCCCCCTTACATCATGTCACTGTGTGTTACCAGCCCAGAGTACTGACCAGTCTCCTCTCCACACTCTCTGGTGTATCTCATACATCAGGAGCCATCAGCCCCTATTATACTCCTGCTCCCTCCTCGCATCATGTCACTGTGTGTTACCAGCCCAGAGATCTGACCAGTCTCCTCCCCACACTCTCTGGTGTATCTCATACATCAGTACTGGAGGCGTCAGTATAATGATCAAATAACTGGTCAGTGTGATGAGACCCCATGTGACATGGGTGATCATTCCGAGTTGTTCGCTCGGTATTTTTGCGCCAAGTAAATTTCTCTGCAGTTAGGTATTTTACTCACGGTTTTTTCTTCGTTCTGGTGATCGGAGTGTGATTGACAGGAAGTGGGGGTTTCTGGGCGAAAACTGACCGTTTTATGGGTGTGTGCGAAAAAACGCTACCGTTTCTGGGAAAAACGCGGGAGTGGCTGGAGAAATGGGGGAGTGTCTGGGCGAACGCTGGGTGTGTTTGTGACGTCAAACCAGGAACGACAAGTAACTGATCGCAGATGCCGAGTAAGTCTGGAGCTACTCAGAAACTGCTAAGAGAGGTCTAATCGCAATATTGCGAATTCGTCGGTCGCAATTTTGATAAGCGAAGATTCACTCCCAGTAGGCGGCGGCTTAGCGTGTGCAAAGCTGCTAAAAGCAGCTTGCGAGCGAACAACTCGGAATAAGGGCCATTACCCATTATCTTCCTCGAGTAGTGTTAGTGAAGTGACTGATTTTCAGCATGATGTATCCTACACATCACAATACACACTTCACATAAACTGTATTTCTCTTATGTCCTAGAGGATACTGGGAACCATTTAGTACCGTGGGGTATAGACGGGTCCACTTGGAACCATGGGCACTTTATTTGATAGTGTGCGCTGGCTCCTCCCTCTATGCCCCGCCTAACGGACTCTGTTTAGAAAATGTGCACGGAGGAGCCGGTCACGCTTATGGAAGCTCCTGAAGAGTTTTCTGCATTTATTTTATGTTATTTTCAGGCAGGACTAGGTGGCACCAGGCTGCCTGCTTCATGGGACTTAGGGGGGATAATGGCCCAACCTCTTGAAGGGTTAATGGTCCCGTTCCCCGCTGATAGGACTCTGGCTTCTGAGGGAAATATTTGCAAGTCCCACCACAGCGAGTGTATATTCTCGCAGCACGCTGCCACCCCTAACAGAGCCAGAAGAGTGAACAGTGGGGAGTACTAATCCAGCGTCCTGGTTAGCGGGTCGCCGGCCATTATGGCGGCATGAGGGTATGAAGACCCATGGTTTCTTATGAGGGAGCAAACTGAGTCTCAGTAAACTGCACACAGTACCTACACTGGCAAACACAGACTTAAAACGGCTCTGACTCCATTTTAAGCACTAAATTACCTCAGCCAGTATATAAAAAAAGCGGGAAGACAGCTCGCCATTTCGGGGGCGGGGCTTCACTATGAGTGGATCCAGCAACTCACCAGCGCCATTTTCTTTCTGCATTGGACACAGACGCTGACTAGACAGGGACACGCAGCTACTCCGGAGAGACTCCAGATTACCTCAGCGATACCAGGGGGTCGTAACAGGGGGGAGCGATTATTAGTGTACTAACGACCCGCACGGCAGTGAAAATCTGCTAGCGATTGACCAACTCGGAATGACCCCCTCAGTCCCCAAACCAGCATCTCAGACCACTACAATTTGTCTGCAAAAACGTACACTGGCCCATAACTTGCAGTCTGACTCTGATGATGATGGGTCAGACATGGAGGAGGGTGAGGCGGACTCAGAGGCGGGGATGCTGCACTGTCACAGGGAATAGAGGCTCTTATAGAAGCTATCAGAGACGTTCTGCAAATTCCTGATAATGTGACAGAGAAGTGTGAGGAATCTTATTTTAATGTTAAAAAGAAATCCTCCATCACTTTTCCTGCGTCAATGGAGCTGAATACCCTGTTTGAAGAAACGTGGGTTAACCATGACAGTAAATTTCAAATCCCTAAGAGGTTACTCTCATCCTTTGCTTTTCCTCCTGAGGATAGGAAAAAATGGGAAAATCCACCGATAGTGGAGGCATCAGTATCTAGGCTGTTACGTAAAATAATTTTTCCTGTTCCTGGTGCAGCCTCCCTAAAAGACACGGCTGATCATAGAATTGAGACAACACTCAAATCCTTGTACACAGCTGCTTGGGTGGCCCAGAGACCCACTATAGCAGCGGTGGCCAACCAGTGGCTCTTCAGCCACATGCGGCTCTTTCTTTATTCAGATGTGGCTCCCAACACTCAAAATCACATGATCACAACGGATCCGGAAACTGCTGCACTCCAGCCAGACACGCAGCAGCACTACGGGCACTGAGAACTGAGGGAGCCAGATACATGAGGTAAGACACCCACCGGCAAACAGAGGACACATTTGGGGCTGCAGCAATGGCATGAGTTGTGGGAGCTGTAGTGACACATGAGGGTGGGCTGGAGTGACTCATGGGAGAGCTGGCTGGCGTAACACAGGAGGGTGCTTGTAGGAGTGACTCATGGGGAGCTGGCTGGAATGACACAAGAGGGTGCTTGTAGGAGTAACATGGGGGAGCTGGTTAGAGTGACATAGGAGGATGGTAGCAGGAGTAACATGGGGGAGCTGGCTGGAGTGATACATGGGGGAGCTGAAGTGTATTTTGTGAATCTGACCTTTTCAATTATTTTATGTGGAAGTGGTTTTTTTAATGTATTTTATATTGGATCTGGCCTTTTCAATGTATTTTATACCAGGGGCGTGGTCTAGCAGGCACAAGGCCACACCCCATTTTTGCACGTACGCCTTCGGCGTACCTTTGATGTACCTAACTAGATTTTTTGGCTTTTTGTCTCTTACTGGTTGGCCACCCCTGCACTATAGCATGTGCTTGGATCACAAAAGCCATTGCTAAATGGTCAGGTAACCTAATTGAGGGGTTAGATTCCTTATCTAGGGGGGAGGTTGTTTTACTCTTGCAACATATACAGGACTCTGCGAACTTTATGGTGGAAGCCATAAAAGAAATAGGTTTGCTTAATGCATGCACCACTGCTATGGCAGTGTCAGCTACGCCAGTGGACTGCTGATGCGGATTCCAGGAAAGGCATGGAAGGCCTACCGTTTACAGGTGAGGCTTTATTTGAAGATGAACTGGATAAATGGTTCTCCAAAGCTGCTGCGGATAAGCCCACATATCTTCCTTCCACAGCTCCCCAGTCAGGAAGGCCTACTCCGCTTCCAATTTGCAGTCCTTTCGAACAGCCAAGTTTAAGGGAAAACCAGAGGTTCTTCTATAGCCACCAGAGGCGCTAGAGGTAAACCACGAAAACCAGCAACTGCAGGTTCACAGGAACAGAACTCAAGTTCTGCTTCCTCAAAGCCGTCAGCATGACGGTGGACCGCGATGCCTGGAAGACCAGCAGGTGGGAGCCAGACATAAATTTTTCAGTCACATCTGGACGACATCATGCCAGGATCCCTGGGTCATAGGATTTATCTCCCAGGGCTACAGACTGGAGTTTCAGGAGCTCCCACCTTACAGATTCTTTAAATCGGGCTTACCAGTTTCTCAGGAAGCAAGTATAACCTTACAGGACGCCATTCAGAAATTGGTACAGACTCAGGTCATTGTTCCAGTTCCACCTCATCTGCAAAACAAGGGATATTATTCCAACCTGTTTGTAGTACCGAAACCGGACGGTTCAGTAAGGCCATTTTTGAACCTCAAGTCATTGAACCAGTACTTACGGGTGATCAATTCAAGATGGAGTCTCTGAGAGCGGTGATCTCAGGTCTGGAGGAGGGGGAATTCCTAGTGTCTCTGGATATCAAGGATACGTACCTTCATATTCCAATCTGTCCGCCCCTCAGGCTTATCTATGGTTTGCACTGCAGGACTGTCACTTCCAGTTCCAGGCCCTGCCATTTGGTCTCTCCACGGCACCGAGGGTGTTCACCAAGGTGATGGCAGAGATGTTTCTATTACGTCCTTGAGGATGTTGGGGACACCAAAAGAACCAAGGGATATAGACGGATCCGTAGGAAAAATGGGCACTTTAAGACTTAAGACAAAGGGGCGTGGCCTGGCTGCTCCCTCTATATCCCTCCCCAGACTCAGTTTTAGAAATGTGCCCGGAGAGTACACAGGCACTCGGGGGAGCTCTTAGAGTTTCTCTGAAAAGACTTAATGTTAGGTTTTTTATTTTGGGGTGATCTGCTGGCTACAGACTCCCTGCTTCGTGGGCAAGAGGTGAGAGCAGTCTAGACCCACTTCTATTGAGTTTCAGGGCTCTCCTGCTGCTGACAGGATGCCTTCAGGGGAGAAGATTGCCGGGCGCTCCTGGAAGCTCCCTCCCACAGCCTGCCGTCCCCCGTCTTCTAGCCAGAAGTCAGGTGAATATGTGAGGAAAAGACATCGATTTGCTCAGTGCGCGCCAGGCTCCCGGACAGTGCAGGGCGCTGGGGGGGAGGCGCCCTGGGGAGCAATTTGGACCTAAAATAAGGCTGGCATGTATAGACACAGTGCCCAGGCACTGTATATAACCCCCGCCAGGATAAATAATTAATGAAATAGCGGGACCGAAGCGCGCCATTACAGGGGGCAGAGCTTCGTCCCCACAACTCACTTGGCGCCATTTCCTCCTCAAAGCAGCACCGCTGGTCCTTCCTCAAAGCAGCAAGTACCAGGGGATTTATTGCAAAATGGGGGGGTACAGTTATTATTATTATAATATAATATAGCGCTGCAGCTCTGTGACACTTCAGGGTGTTGTCAGACCTGCACAATTTGGCGCTGGGGTGTGAGCTGGCTATCTCCCTTTGTGTTCCTGACAGGCTTTGTGTTTGTGGGATGTCTTTCTAGAGGACGACATGTCTGAGGCAGAGTTCTCCTCACCAGGGGATAACTTATTGGGGACACCTCCCGTGTTGGGGGTCCCTTTGTCGGCACAGCCGACTGCTGACTGGTTTTCTACGTTGAATGCTTTGAAGGCAAATGTCACACTTTTAAGTCAGCAATTTTCTCAGTCTGAATCCAAGATCCAGGTATGGCAGAGATCTATGGAGTAAGCCATATTGCACCAGGACCCTATGGGTTCTCTCAAATGTAATATTGACCAGTTAGCTGACACCGACACGGACTCTGAAACCGATGTCGACTATGCAGATTCTAGGTTAGATCCTAAATTGACAAAGAGTGTTCAGTATATGATTGTGGCAGTTAAAGAAGTTTTGCACATTAATGAGGACCCTTTTATACCTGAAACCACGGTCCTCATTTATGGGGAGAAGAAACGCTCGGTAACGTTTCCCCTCTGTTTTGAACTGAATTCTCTATGTGAGGGCATATGGAAAACCTCTGATAGGAAATTCTTGATCCCTAAAAGAATTCCTGTGGCGTACCCTTTTCCCGCTGCTGATAGGGAAAAATGGGCGACACCCCCCACGGTTGACAATGCCCTGGCGCTCTTGTCTAAACAGGTGGCCCTCCCTGCGGCTCAGTCAACGACCCTTAAGGAGCCGCTGACCGTAAGCAGGAGGCTACTTTGAAAGCTATTTTTGCTACCACGGGGACGCAACTCAGATGTCTGCGTGGGTGAGTAGCGCTATTGAAAAGTGGGCAGACGGGTTGTCTTCGGGTTTGGATACTCTTGATAAGGATACTATCCATATGACGCTGGGTTATATCAGAGATGCAGCTGCGTACTTGAAAGAGGCTGCTAGAGACGCTACCCTGCTGGGTGCTAAGGCAAATGCTATGTCAAATGCAGCTAGGCGAGCGCTCTGGACTCACCAGTGGAATGCTGACGCAGATTCCAAGAAAAATATGGAGTCTCTCCCCTTTAAAGGGGGCGAACTCTTTGGTGACGGTCTTACTGATTCAGTGTTGGCAGCTACCGCGGGTAAGTCGACATATTTACCTTTTGTTCCTGCGCAACAAAAGAAACCGCACCATTATAACATGCAGTCCTTTCGGCCCAACAAATATAAAAAAGGCAGAGGAAATTCTTTTCTTGCCCACAGAGGAAGAGGGAAGAGGGCACCCGCCTCCTCGGGTTCCCAGGAGCAGAAGTCCTCCCCGGCTTCTGCAAAATCCACAGCATGACACCGGGTCTACTGTACAGGAGACCACTCCGGTGGGGGCACGTCTGAAGCTGTTCAGTCAGGTTTGGGTTCACTCAGACCTAGACCCTTGGGTGTTAAAAAATTGTGCCCCAGGGGTACAAACTGGAGCTTCAAGACGCCCCCCCTCGACGTTTTTTCAAATCAACCTTAGCAGCCTCGCACCCAGACAGGGATCTGGTCTGTGGGGCGACACAAAAGTTATGTCAAAATCAGGTTGTAGTACCGGTTCCCCTGGAACAGCAAGGGGAGGGCTTTTATTCCAGCCTGTTTGTAGTACCAAAACCGGACGGTTCGGCGAGACCGATCCTCAACCTGAAATCTCTCAATTTCTTCCTAAGGAAATTCATATTCAAATGGAGTCCCTCAGAGCAGTGATCTCCAGTCTAGAGGAGGGGGAGTTCATGGTCTCATTATACATAAAGGATGCATACCTTCCTGTCCCCATCTATCCCCCTCATCAAAGTTACCTGAGATTTGCTGTTCAGAATACTCACTACCAATTTCAAACGTTGCCGTTTGGCCTGTCCACGGCTCCGAGGGTTTTCACCAAGGTAATGGTGGAAATGATGGTTCTCCTCCGCAAGCAAGGAGTTACAGTTATCCCGTACTTGGACGATCTCCTGATAAAGGCGAGGTCCAAGGACAAATTGATACAGGACATTGCACTGTCCCTGTCCATTCTGCAATGACACGGCTGGCTTTTAAACTTGCCGAAGTCGCAGTTAATCCCGACAACATGGTTGGCGTTTTTGGGCATGATTCTGGACACGGTCCAGCAGAGAGTGTTTCTCCCTTTGGAGAAGGCTCTGGAACTTCAGAGTTTGGTAAAACTCATACTGAAACCAAAAACAGTCTCCATTCATCAATGCATTCGGTTGCTGGGGAAAGTGGTTGCAGCATACGAGGCCCTCCAGTTCGGAAGGTTCCATGCCAGGGTGTTTCAGTGGGACCTGTTGGACAAGTGGTCGGGGTCCCACCTTCATATGCACAGCAGAATAGTTCTATCTCCCAACACCAGAATCTCACTCCTGTGGTGGCTCCACAGCTCTCACCTCTTAGCGGGACGCAGGTTCGGGATCCAGGACTGGATCCTAGTGACCACGTATGCAAGTCTCCGAGGTTGGGGGGCAGTCACTCAGGGGGTGACCTTCCAAGGAAGATGGTCAGGTCCAGAAACTCATCTTCACATAAACGTTCTGGAACTGAGAGCCATTTACAACGGCCTTCTACAAGCAGATCATCTTCTTCTAAACCTCCCAATCCTGATCCAGTCGGACAATGTCATGGCAGTAGCATACACAAACCGCCAAGGCGGCACAAAAAGTAGAGCAGCAATGGCGGAATCCATAAAGATTCTTCGCTGGGCGGAGAAGCATGTAAGCGCTCTGTCAGCAATGTTCATTCCAGGAGTGGACAACTGGGAAGCAGACTTCATCAGCAGACACGACCTACATCCAGGAGAGTGGAGTCTCCACCAGGATGTCTCCACACTGGTGACAAGTCTCTGGGGGGTTCCCCATATAGACATGATGGCTTCTCACATCAACAAGAAAATTATGAAGTATTGTTCCAGGTCCAGGGTCCCTCAGGTGGCGGCAGTGGACGCACTGACGACACATTGGGTGTTTCAGTCGGTATACATATGTCACAACTGAGGGTTTAGGCTGACGGGAGGAAGCCTCAGTTGTAGGGGGTGAAATGAAATTAAACTTAGATGGTTTAATCAGACCCCTGGACATGTAAGTGTGGAAGGAAACCCGAAGGTGTGACCATGACAACCAGGTTAAAAGTCAAATGAAAGTTTATTAAACAGACTCCGTATAATCACAACAGCGTTCACAGTCAGTATTAGCAGTGGCAGATAATACAGTCCCTGGATCACTAAATCATAAAAGGTATAACAGGGCACTGGTAGGTTGCAGAACGGATGGTATAGTCCTTTGGTAGAATAACCTTACCAGGCCAGGCTGTAGTAGTGGAGACAACCGAGGAACATGCCAGTAGGTGTATGAGATGATGCTGGTAACTGGAATGCACTGTAGGAGTCACTGGACGGAACCAGCCAGATGGTGGAAACACAGAGTTAAAACTAAAAGATGCTAGGGAGCGTGGAAACAGATGAAATGAAGAGTGGTTACCGGTGGTAGTGGATACTGCTGGTAAGTAGAAATCCGCTGGGAGAACACCGGCACTTTAAGGAAGCTGAATTCTGTTGGAAGCAGGTTGCTGGAAACAGATGGGTTAATAGCTGAAAGCTTGGAAGCTGGAAGCAAATGGAGTAATAGCTGGAAGCTTGGAAGCTGGATCAATCGCAGAGGATTGCAGAGTCAGGCTGCACCGCAGGATGGAAAGCAGGTGCGGGTCTCTTTGTGGATGCTGGAGACAGGAACTGGAACCTGGAGAAACAAGCCACAGGAGAGAGAGACTGGAACAAGGTATGACATTCAAAGCACTGACGTCTATCTGGCCCAGACACAGGATACTTATACCTGCTGCTATGCAGGCATTGGCTGGGCAATTATGCAGATTCCAGAGATGGTGGATTGGAGGAATTGGAGCATGTGATCAAATCCAACATGGCTGCGCCCATGCTGGAACCTGGAGGGAAAACCTGGTTTGGAATGACATGTGCAAACATAGTGATAATGGCGGCGCCGGCCACGGAGGGCAGGAGACGCCATATGACAATTACATGCTGAGACACATGAAGGACAGCGGAGACTGCGAGAGGCATGATAAATCCCTCTGAGAACCCGCAGCAATAATACAGGAATGGCGGCGGAGGCCGCCGAGGACGGGAGACGCCATGTTGGATTCAAACATGACGCCGCTGTGGTAGTGTCTCAGAATGACAGGAGGGATGTGCAGAGTGTTGACACAGATGAGATCCGGACTTGGAACGCTGGGCCAGTCTCAGAAGACACCTAAACGGCAGGTAATGGCGTCCAGATACCCAGATCGTGACAACATATTCCCTCCGCTTCCTCTCATTCCAAGGGTTCTGAGAATTTTGAGAAGAACAAAGGTTCCAGCGCTCCTTGTAGTTCCAGACTGGCCAGGGAGAATTTGGTACCCAGATCTTCAGACATTACTGATAGAAGATCCCTGGCCTCTTCCTCTTCGCGAGGACCTGCTATGACAGGGGCCGTTCGTCTATCAAGACTTACAGCGGCTACGTTTGATGGCATGGCGGGTGAACGCCAGATTTTACCCCGAAAGGGTATTCCCAATGAAGTCATCCCTACCCTTATCCTTGCTAGGAAGGGTGTGACGTCGAAACACTATCACCGTATCTGGAGGAAATATATTTCCTGGTGCGAGTCCAAGAAAGCTCCAGTGGAGAAATTTGACCTTGGACGTTTTCTCCATTTTCTACAGAATGGAGTGGATGTGGGCCTTAAATTAGGCTCCATAAAGGTGCAGATTTCTGCGTTGTCAATTTTCTTTCAGGAACAATTGGCCTCACTTCCTGAGGTGCACATCCAACCTCCCTTTGTGCCCCCTGTGGCACCTTGGGACCTTAAAGTGGTTTTAGCATTCCTTAAATCACATTGGTTTGAACCTTTACGTAAAGTGGAGTTGAAATTCCTCACGTGGAAGGTTGCCATATTGTTAGCTTTAGCATCCGCAAGGCGGATGTCTAAGTTGGCGGCCTTGTCTCACAAGAGCCCTTATTTGATTTTTCATGAAGATAGAGCAGAATTGAGGACTAGACAACAATTTCTGCCAAAGGTGGTTTCTTCCTTTCATAGAAATCAGCCTATTGTGGTACCAGTGGCTACTGGTGCTTTGGCTGAGGAAAAGGCTCTGGATGTGGTCAGAGCTTTGAAAATGTATGTCGCCAGAACGGCTCCACTTAGGAAAACAGAGTCTCTGTTTGTCCTCTATGCTCCCACTAAGATTGGGTGTCCTGCTTCCAAGCAGACCATCGCCCGCTGGATATGTCAAACGATTCAGCAGGCTCATTCCATGGCAGGCCTGCCGTTACCGAAATTGGTTAAGGCCCATTCCACTAGGAAGGTGGGCTCGTCCTGAGTGGCTGCCCGGGGTGTCTCGGCATTGCAACTTTGCCGAACTGCTACTTGGTCGGGGTCAAACACGTTTGCTAAGTTTTACAAGTTTGATACCTTGGCCGATGAAGACCTGAAATTTGGTCAATCGGTGCTGCAGAGTCATCCGCACTCTCCCGCCCGTTATAGAGCTTTGGTATGATCCCTTGGTTCTTTTGGTGTCCCCAACATTCTCGGACGTAATAGAAAACAGGATTTTAATACCTATCGGTAAATCATTTTCTGTAAGTCCGTAGAGGATGTTGGGCTCCCGTCCCAGTGTGTACTGTATCTGCAGTTTAGTTCTGGTTACACACAGGTTGTGTTATGGTTTCTTCAGCTTGTTGCTGAATTTTGTTCATGTCCGTTGACGTGTTCAGTTGAATACCATGTTATTCGGCATGTTTATGGCGTGAGCTGGTAATAGGCTCACCTTGTTATTAATTCATTTCCTCGAAATGTCCGTCTCTCCGGGCACAGTTCCAAACTGTGTCTGGGGAGGGATATAGAGGGAGGAGCCAGGTCACGCCCCTTTGAAAGTCTTAAAGTGCCCATGTCTCCTGCGGCTCCGTCTATATCCCTTTGTTCTTTTGGTGTCCCCAACATCCTCTACGGACTTATAGAAAAGGATTTACCGGTAGGTATTAAAATCCTGTTTTCTCCTCCGCAAACAGGGAGTGAGTATTATTCCGTACCTGGATGATCTTCTGATAAAGGTGTCGTCCAGAGAGAGGTTGTTGGACAGCATTGCCCTCTCAACCAGATTACTCCGGGATCATGGGTGGATTCTGAACCTTTTGAAATCTAACCTAGAGCCAACACGGAGGCTTCCATTCCTGGGGATGATACTGGACACAGTCGCAGAAGGTGTTCCTTCTGTTGGAAAAGGCATTGGTAATCCAGTCGATGGTTGGGGATGTCCTGAAGCCAACCTGGATATCGGTGCATCTATGCATTCGTCTTCTGGGAAAACTGGGAAAAATACTTCAGTACAGAAGATTTCACGCAAGACCTTTCCAGCTTGATCTGTTGGACAAGTGGTCTGGATCGCATCTTCACATGCACCAGAGGATTAGTCTGTCGCAAAGAGCCAGGATTTCTCTTCTACTGTATAGTGGCTTCAGACTTCTCACCTAATCGAGGGTCGTCGGTTCGGGATTCAGAATTTGATTCTGCTAGTCACAGACGCAAGCCTCAGAGGTTGAGGAGCAGTCACCTAGGGGGTGCAATTTCAGCGAAGATGGTCAAGTCAGAAAGTTGTCCTTCCAATCAACATTCTGTAACTCAGGGCTATATACAACGCTTTTCTGCAAGGCTCATATCTTTTTCAAGATCAGGCCATTCGGGTCAGGTCAGACAATGTGACGGTGGTAACGTACATATACCGACAAGGCGGAAGAAAAAGCAGAGCAGCAATGTCAGTGGTGACCAGCATTCTCCTCTGGGCAGAAAAACACGCTGTGGCGTTGTCAGTGGTCTTCATTCCGGGAGTAGACAACTGGGAAGCAGACTTCCTCAGCAGACACAACCTGCACCCGGGGGAGCGGGGCCCACACCCGGAGGTGTTCACGTACTTCATACGTCGGTGGGAATATCCACAGATCGACATGATGGCCTCTCGTCTCAAGAAGCACAAGCAGTGTTGTTCCAGGTCGAGAGACCCACAGGCAGTGGTGGTGGATGCTCTGGTGACTCCATGGATCTATCAGATGGTGTATGTGTTTCCTCCACTTCCTCTGATCCCAAGAATTCTCAAAATAATAAAAAGGGAAAAGGTTCAGACAATCCTCATTGCTCTGGACTGGCCAAGAAGGGCCTGGTACGCGGACCTTCTGGAGATGGTATTAAAAGGTCCGTGGCCTCTACCGCTTTGCGAGGATCCCCTGCAACAGGGCCCGTTTGTCTTTCAAGACTTACCGCAGCTACGTTTGACGTTGGAAGTTGAATGGCTAATTCTAGCCCGGAAGGGGATGCCGTACAAGGTCATCCCGACTATGATCCAAGTCAGAAAGGGGGTAACGTCTAAACATTACCACCATATTTGGAAGAAATACATCTCTTGGTGTGAGAACAGGAAATTTTCTGCGGTGGAATTTCATCTGGGACATTTACTGCTTTTTCTACAGTCAGGTGTGGATGTGGGCCTATGTCTAGGCTCCATAAAAGTCCAGATTTCAGTCGTATCCATTTTCTTTTAGAAACAATTGGCTTCTCTCCCTGAGGTCTAGACATTCTTGAAAGGTGTTCTGCACATCCAACGTCCCTTTGTGCCTCCCACGGCACCTTGGAATCTCAATTTAGTGCTGTAGTTCCTCCATTCGGACTGGTTTGAACCGTTACTGAAGGTTAACGTAAAATATCTTACGTCACACTGTTGGCCTTGGCTTCAGCAAGACGTGTGTCAGAGCTGGGGGCGTTGTCTCACAAGAGCCCCTATTTAATTTTCCAAGAAGACAGAGCTGAAATCAAAACTCACCAGCAATTTCTTCCAAAAGTGGTGTCTCCTTTTCACATCAACCAACCTATTGTGGTTGCGGTTGTTACCGAAACCTCTGCTACTTCAAAGTCTTTGGATGTTGTGAGGGCTTTGAAGGTGTATGTAATGCGAACGGCTCATCACAGAATTTTGGACTTGCTGTTTGTTCTTTATGATCCCATTAAAATTGGGTGTCCTGCTTCAAAGCAGTCCATTGCATGCTGGATCAGGTTCACTATCTAGCATGCTTATTCCACGGCAGGATTACCGGTTCCAAGATCTGTACAGGCCCACTCTACTAGGTCAGTGGGTTCTTCTTGGGCAGCTGCCTGGGGTGTCTCGGCTTTACAGCTCTGCCAAGCAGCTACTTGGTGAGGTTCGAACACGTTTGCAAAGTTCTACAAGTGCGATACTTTGGACTCTAAGGACCTTAAGTTTGGTCATTCAGTTCTGCAGGAACCTCAGCACTCTCCCACCCGATTTGGGAGCTTTGGTCCTTCCCCATGGTAAAATGGTTCCCAGTATCCTTTAGGACATAAGAGAAAATAGGATTTTAATTACCTACCGGTAAATCCTTTTCTCGTGGTCCGTAGAGGTTGCTGGGCACCCGCCCAGTGCTTCGTACTTCCTGCACTGTTATTTCGTTAAGTATTGTTGATTTATTCAGCCATTGCTGTTCCTCTTTTACAGTTTGGTTAGCATGGCTTTCCTCTTGTTCGTGTGTGCTGGTTCGGAATCTCACCACTGTCCTTTTGTATCCTTCTCTCAAAGTATGTCTGTCTCCTCGGGCACAGTTTCCTAGACTGAGTCTGGTAGAAGGGGCATAGAGTGAGGAGCCAGCCCACACTATCAAATTCTTAAAGTGCCCATGGCTCCTAGTGGACCCATCTATACGGGTGGTCTTCTGTATACCGGCGGTCGGGCTCCCGGCGCTCAGTATACCGGCGTCGGGAGCCCGACCGTCGGTATACCGACACTTATTTTCCCTCGTGGGGGTCCACGACCCCCATAGAGGGAGAATAAAATAGTGTGGCGCGCGTAGCGCGCCACCGTGCCCGTAGCGTGGCGAGCGCAGCGAGCCCGCAAGGGGCTCATTTGCGCTCGCCACACTGTCGGTCAGCCGGCGGTCGGGCTCCCGGCGCCGGTATGCTGGGCGCCGGGAGCCCGACCGCCGGCCAGCCGTAGTGAACCCATCTATACTCATGGTACTAAATGGTTCCCAGTATCCTCTACAGATTACGAGAAAAGGATTTACCAGTAGGTAATTAAAATCCTATTTTTCTCACTCACACAGAGCTATAACCACATTCCCGTCATTATACAATGGCTGCCTCCAGGCTCTGTTCTTGGAGGCTCCGTACTAATGCTCTTTATCTGCTGATCTGTCTCTGTATCCTGCTCTAACCTTCTGATGTCTTCCTATTTCTGATGTTGCCTGTCTGTGTCCTGCGCCATTCCCCTACCCTGTCCTGCTGCCTCCCCGCTCTGTGCTCTGCGCCATTCCCCTACCCTGTCCTGCTGCCTCCCCCGCTCTGTGCCCTGCACCATTCCCCTACCCTGTCCTGCTGCCTCCCTGCTCTGTGTCCTGCACCATTCCCCTACCCTGTCCTGCTGCCTCACCGCTCTGTGTCCTGCACCATTCCCCTACCCTGTCCTGCTGCCTCACCGCTCTGTGCCCTGCACCATTCCCCTCCCCTGTCCTGCTGCCTCCCCGCTTTGTGCCCTGCACCATTCCCCCCCCCCTGCTGCCTCCCCGCTCTGTGCCCTACACCATTCAGCTACCCTGTCCTGCTTCCTCCCTGCTCTGTGCCCTGCACCATTCCCCTACCCTGTCCTGCTGCCTCCCCCACTCTGTGCCCTGCACCATTCCACTACCCTGTCCTGCTGCCTCCCCCACTCTGTGCCCTGCACCATTCCACTACCCTGTCCTGCTGCCTCCCCCGCCCTGTGCCCTGCACCATTCCCCTACCCAGTCCTGCTGCCTCCCCCGCTCTGTGCCCTGCCCTATTTCCCTACACTGTCCTGCTGCCTCCCCCAATCTGTGCCCTGCACTATTTCCCTACTCTGTCCTGCTGCCTCCCCTGCTCTCTGCCCTGCACCATTCCCCTATCCTGTCCTGCTGCCTCCCCCGCTCTGTGCCCTGCACACATATACTGTATTTCTACAGCATGGTACACTGGGATTCTACAGGGAATAGATTGGGGTGTAGAGTTTGATCTTGATCCGAGGCACCACAGCCTAAAGCTTTGACTGTTCCCAGGATGCACTGCACTATCTCCTCTATAACCCCGCCTCCAGGCACTGGAGCTGTTTTTAAGTTGGTGCCTGCAGTGCATCCCAGCTACTACACATCCCAGCAGGCCCTGACAAAGTTTTAGCTTTCCCAAATAGAAAAGCAGTAGCAGAGCATCATGAGACTTGAAGTTTCACAACAGCTGGAGAGCCGCAGGTTGGCCAGGCCTGCTATATGGTATCCCAGGACATACAGAATGCTTATCTCCACATACCTATTGCCATTTCGCATCTGCAATATCTGCGGTTTGCTATTGGCAACTTACATTACCAATTCCAGGCTCTGCCATTTGGACTGACCACGGCTCCTCGAATCTTCACCAAGGTAATGGCCGTGATGACGGCCTATGTCCGTCGTCAGGGAATCAGAATCCTGTCGTATCTGGACGAATTGCTGATCCGGGCAAACCCCCAAGATGTTCTCCTCAGTCATCTGGAACTGATGGTACAATTCCTACAAGCCCACGGGTGGCTCATCAACTGGAAAAAGTTCTCACTGGTCCCTGCTCGGAGCATGGTGCACCTGGGGTCACTGCTGGACACACACAGTCAAAGATTGGTTCTGTCTCCAGAGAAAGTCCTGAAACTTAAGGACAGGATCAGATACTTCCTCTCTCGCCCAGGATTGTCGATACACTCAGCGATGCAAGTACTAGGCCTCATGGTGTTGGCTTTCTACATGGTGGAATACACTCAATTTCATTCCCGCCCTCTGCAAACGTTAATCCTCTCCAAGTGGGTTGGCCGGCCTCAGTAGATCAGGTCTCAAATGATTTCCTTGACTCCGGATGTCTGTCTGTCACTGAACTGGTGGCTACAGGACCAACAGTTGATCATGGGTCATCCCTTCTGGATCTCCAACTGAGTCCTTCTGACAAAGGATGCCAGTCTGAGAGGTTGGGGCGCAGTGTTGGAGCAACACTCTCTCCAGGGTCGATGGACCAGGGAGGAATCTCTCCTCCCAATAAACATTCTGGAATTGCAGGCAGTGCTCAATGCTTTGACACTTACCCTGCCTCTAGTACGGAACAGGCCTGTTCAAGTACAATCAGACAACGGCACCACGGTGGCGTATATAAATCATCAAGGCGGCACTCGAAGCCGCATGGCAATGCTGGAAGTATCAAAAATTCTCAATTCGGCGGAACGCCATCTGCCAGCAATGTCGGCAGTGTTCATTCCCGGAGTCCTCAACTGGGAAGAGTATTTCCTCAGTGGTCAAGACGTTCACTCTGTAGAGTGGAGTCTTCATGCGGAAGCCTTTCAACTCCTGGTGGACAAGTGGGGCTTACCAGATGTAGACCTGATGGCGTCTCGACACAATCATAAAGTTCCGGTCTTCAGATCAAGTACAAGGGATCCTCAAGCAAAGTTCATGGACGTACTGGCAATTCCATGGAACTTTCGGCTGCCCTATGTGTACCCTTCGGTGTCACTCCTGCCCAGGGTACTACGGAAGTTCAAGCAAGAAAGTGGAATACTACCTCTAGTTGCTCCGGCGTGGCCGAGTCGGCATTGGTTCTCAGACCTGCAGGGCCCTCTTCTACTTCCTCAATTCCCAGACCTACTGGTTCAGGGCCCTTGTGTCTACCCAGACCTGGCCAGACTGGCTTTGACAGCGTGGCTCTTGAAGCTTCACTCCTGAGGGTCAAAAGATTCTCTGAGGCGGTTATCCAAACTATGCTATGGGCCCACAAACCTGCTTCTGCACGGATTTATTATAGAGTCTGGAATTCTTACTTCACCTGCTAAGAATTACGATGCTTACAAGTTTAGTACTCCCAGAATTCTGGCGTTTTGCAACAAGGCCTGGAATTAGGACTTCGTCTGGCGTCCCTTAAGGTTCACATATCTGCCTTGTCAGTGTGGTATCAGAGAAAAATTGTGTCTATACCTGATGTTCATACATTCACTCAGAGTGTATTACAGATTCAGCCTCCCTATGTCCCTCCTGTGGCTCCATAGGATCTGTCTGTTGTCCTGAATGCCCTTCATGAGTCTCCATTTGAACCTCTTGAGACAGTGACCTTAAATGGCTCACCGCCAAGGTCCTGTTTTTACTGGCTATTGCCTCTGCTAGAAGGGTATTGGACTTAGGAGCGTTGTCATGTCGTCCACCCTTTCTGATATTTAATCGTGACCAGGCAGTTTTTAGAACTCGCCCAGGTTATTTGCCTAAGGTGGTGTCTTCTTTTCACCTTAACCAAGAGATTGTGGTTCTGGCTTCAACTCTTCTGGATTGTCCTCCGAAGAAAGGTCTTTGGATGTGGTACGGGCTCTCCGTATCTACATGGATAGGACTACCTCTATCAGGAGGTCAGATACCTTGTTTGTACTTTTTGGTTTTCACAAACGTGGCTGGCCTGCAAATAAGCAAACCTTGGCCAGATGGATTAGAATGGTGATTGCACAAGCCTATGCACAGACTGGACTCCCAGCTCCTGTTGCTATCAAAGCCCTTTCTACTCGGCATTGGACCTTCTTGGGCGGCCCACCCTGGTGCGTCCGCTGAACAATTGTGCAAGGTGGCTCCGTGGTCCTCAGTGAACACGTTCATTTGGTTTTATGCCTTTGATACTTCCGCCTCCCAGGATGCTTCCTTTGGACGCCGGGTTCTTGTGCCTGCTACAGTGCGTCCACTCCCATGAGGAACTGCTTTGACATACCCAATGCATTCCCTGTGGAATCCCAGTGTACCCTGCTGCAGAAAAGGAGATTTATGGTAGACTTACCATGGTTAAATCTCTTTCTGCGATGTACACTGGATTCCACAGGGTGCCCACCCTGACGCACTTAGCTTCTTTGGGTTTGTAGGGCATTAACCGTTAGAACCACATTCTCACGACAGGAGAAGGGACTATGTGAATAACATCTACCGTCTCTTTTACCTGCTACTGCATTGGACTGGTTAACGAAACTGAGCTCCAGGGCTTAGAGGCGGGATTATGGAGAAGGTGGGGCAGTGCATCCTGGGAATAGTCAAAGCTTTAGCCTGTTGGTGCCTCGGATCAAGATCCAACTCTACAGCCCAATGTATTCCCTGTGGAACCCAGTGTACCTCGCAGAAAGAGATTTAACCATGGTAAGTCTACCATAAATCTCCTTATATAACCACTTGGAGCACTTTGTGTAGTGTGGATGCAGTTGTTGGTAATTAGCACACAAGTGTCCCGTGTTTATGAGTGAGGCGGTCTGGATGGATATTGTGGTTCAGCAACGTCACTGGCTGATGAGGCTTCCTGCTCTGTGATGCTGGCTAGGGAATGTTACCCAGCAAAGTCTGCATTATGGGGGATATCCATTGGTGATGTGCTATCTGCATGTCCCTGTGGCCGGGGCTATGACGTGCTGATAATGAGGTTGTGATATTATAAGCCAGTGTTGTATCTGATCCGTGAGTGTATTTATTTGTTGTTTGTGCATTTGTAATGTGGTCAAAGGTTTTTTTTTTAATGGATGCGCTACTTTTGTATAAAAAAAAAAACCCGGGATGATAGCGCGAATAATAACTAATTAATAACTGATGGTCTTCAATTAGAGCCCTTTTTTTTCCAGGAGAAAATGTTGCGTTATCGGGCGATCACCCATGGGTTCAGGGTTAAGTCCCCGATCCTATGTGTTGTCAAGGCTCTGTGGGCTATATCTTTGATTATGTGTAGCATAATCCCCGATAAGCGCTGTGTATTTGACTATGCGATTCCCCCTGGGGATTATTTAAGCGGTAAAGTACCACGGGTAATTGAATAGCCCCTAAAGTTTGCAGGTTTAAATGAATCCGCTAAACCTCTTTGTTAGTAATAGTAAGATAGCGGCGTAGTGGTTCGCATTGCTGTCTCACAGCACTGAAGTCATGAGTTCAATTCCTGAACTGTGTGGAGTTTGTGTTTGCACAATTACTCCAAAAATCATACTGGTAGGTTAATTGGCTTCTGATAACAAATTGACCCTAGTGTGTGCGTGTGGTAGGGAATATAGAGTGTAAGCTCCCCTGGTGGGCCTGATGTGAATGTCTAAATATTCTCTGTACAGTGTAATATGTGGGCGCTATATAAAGATCTGTGAATAATAATAATAATACAGCTATTTTATCTCCAGTAGATGGAGGCACAAGCCGGAATGCCTTGGAGGGAGATCTCATCTTGTCTGCAGATACTAAAACAGAAGATAACATCACACAGGATTCTCCAGGAGACAGCGCTGTTATGCTAAATATACATCCAGTACCTCACAGCGCAGATATATCATCCAATCCCTCTAATCACGATGACTATTCTCCTGATACCTCCGCTTTTGTAACACATAGTGCAGCTCATACACCTGATAATATATTTCCCTGTTCCGAGTGTGGGAAATGTTTTACACTTAAATCACATCTTGTTACACATCAGAGAAGTCACACAGGTGAGAAGCCATTTCCATGCTCTGAGTGTGGGAAATGTTTTACACTTAAATCATATCTTGTTACACATCAGAGAAGTCACACAGGTGAGAAGCCATTTCCATGCTCTGAGTGTGGGAAATGTTTTACACTTAAATCATATCTTGTTACACATCAGAGAAGTCACACAGGTGAGAAGCCATTTCCATGCTCTGACTGTGGGAAATGTTTTACACTTAAATCACATCTTGTTAGCCATCAGAGAAGTCACACAGGTGAGAAGCCATTTCCATGCTCTGAGTGTGGGAAATGTTTTACACTTAAATCATATCTTGTTACACATCAGAGAAGTCACACAGGTGAGAAGCCATTTCCATGCTCTGAGTGTGGGAAATGTTTTACACTTAAATCATATCTTGTTACACATCAGAGAAGTCACACAGGTGAGAAGCCATTTCCATGCTCTGAGTGTGGGAAATGTTTTACACAGAAATCACATCTTGTTACACATCAGAGCAGTCACACAGGTGAAAAGCCATTTACATGCTCTGAGTGTGGGAAATGTTTTACACAGAAATTAAACCTGGTTAGCCATCAGAGCAGTCACACAGGTGAGAAGCCATTTCCATGCTCTGAGTGTGGGAAATGTTTTACACTTAAATCAAATCTTGTTAGCCATCAGAGAAGTCACACAGGTGAGAAGCCATTTCCATGCTCTGACTGTGGGAAATGTTTTAGATGGAAATCACAAATTGTTACACATCAGAGCAGTCACACAGGTGAGAAGCCATTTCCATGCTCTGAGTGTGGGAAATGTTTTACACTTAAATCATATCTTGTTAGACATCAGAGAAGTCACACAGGTGAGAAGCCATTTCCATGCTCTGACTGTGGGAAATGTTTTACACAGAAATCACATCTTGTTACACATCAGAGAAGTCACACAGGTGAGAAGCCATTTCCATGCTCTGAGTGTGGGAAATGTTTTACACGTAAATCACATCTTGTTACGCATCAGATTTCACACAGGAGAAGCATTACTATGAGTTGATACAAAACAGGGTAGAAGCAACACTCCTGTCACACACTATTTTAACACGTTATGTTATCCTTCCACAGATAATTGGAATGTGTGTCATTAATATAAGATGACTAGATCACTCCAGCAAAACTTTTAGTAATTTCTCCTAAATATTTTTCTGTATAATATTTCCTATATATGTAATTTAGTCTAGATGTTGCCAGCACTCTCCACAGTAATACCAGACCACATAGCTGTTATGTATGGGTTACATTGTATGGATTTCAGTCACAGATAAATGATAAAACACATTATCATCTTGTAAAAACATTGTATTCTGGAAACGTATGGGTAGAATCCAGCAATTGCTGTTCTGGAATGGTGGAGAAATGGTGAAGCACGAACCACAAAGTATTTCCTGGAGGTTAGAAAAAAAACCTATTTACTTTCTTTTTACTTTGCAATTTATTGAAACCTAATTATTTTGTCAAAAAGCTAGCTAATTATATTTTCTGGGGGTAAAAATATTGTGTGGGTCTCTACATCAGCACCTAATGAGCTGGTTAATTAGCTTCTATAAAACTATTCCCCTCTGATCCCTCCGAACTCAGTGCTGAAGGGGCAGGTATCTCCCCTCTTCTCCATAGATGCCCAGGTATGTGTGTCAGTGCGGTGTCTCTCCTTACTGGTTACAGGCTCTCTAAAGAGCAGATACTGGTGGCTGAGAAGACGCTGTTTTCACACAGTTCTGGACAGATTCAGGGGTTTCAGAAGCAGGGGGAAGGCGGGAGGCACTGCGGTAACATCCCCAGGAGTGAGGGACAAGCCAGGTGCCCGCACTCTGCCAGCAGCACATGAAGATGTTAGCAGGAAGTGCATCTTAGTCCTCTTTATCACCCTAACAAAAGCGTAATTGGTATGGGCAGACATGGTCAATGTCTACCCTAGTAGAGAGGGTAACACACTAAGATAGGTCATCTGACCAGCTGGAACAACACTGCCAAAACCGCATTAACCTACAGCCAACCACACTGGATATGCCCAATCTCATCTGATCTTGGAAACTATGCAGTGTTGGGCCTGGTTAGTATTTGGATGGGAGAACACCTGGGAAAACCATGTGCAAATACTTTTGACTAATGGGATCATTGTAGGCTGCTTGATCAGAGGTATGTGCGAGAAGCATTGTGGATGTTAGGAAGGTTCCTAAATCCACTCTGTCATTAATGCATGAAAGAAGAACGTTCACTGCAGGAATGCACCCCCCCCCCTGGAACCCCCCGCCCCCAGCCCCCCAAACTGCACCCCAGGGACCGGAGAGTGGTAACCAGGGAGCTGCAAACAGGGGTCTTCCCATGCATACCATTGCACATGAGTTCCACATGGCCACTAATGTGCCGGTTTCCACAAGAACACTTCGTAGGGAGGCCCATGCAACTCTAATCACAAAGAAGAATGCAGCCCAGCGCTTATGATGGTGGAAAGACTGCAAAAACTGGACAATGGAACAATGGCGGCGAGTGTTATGGGGCGATGATCACAGTTTCCACTTTTCAGATCAGATGGACGTGTTTGAGTTTGGCGACTGCCAGGAGAAGGTCTGATACCAGAGTGTACAGTACCTACAGTAAAGCATGGAGGTGGTGGTGTTACGCTGTGGGGCTGTGTCAGCTGGTTTGGCATGGGTCCACTAGTTTCCAAGAAGTAAATAAAGAGATACGCCCGGGCGCTATTATTTTCACTAATTAGCTAATAATATAATGATAAATCAAGCAGCAAAATATTACCCTCCTATATGCTTGTGAATATATACTCTATATACTGGCTACATGACCTGTATATAACAAACTGGAAAAAAAAACATTTTTTGAGAGTTTTGCGCTAGTTGTAAAAACACTCTGGAGTCTGATATGTGAATAAAGCATCCACACTAGATGTTATACCTCATACTGTACCTTCTTTTATTTATCAATGGCATGAATATTCATTATAAAAATATCACATGAACAACCGCTTATTCACAATACCAATAAAAGCAGACCTATAAGAAACATCACACATATATAACATACTGACCCTTGGTCCTAAATTAACTTTCCTACTAAAGGTGGATTTTGTATATTGGCTCTTATAAGTCACTTCCACGGGATTACGCACAGTCCTTGTGTTGATAAACTTCCAGAAAATAACTGGTTAAATCATGATAATGTCAATTATTATCTTTAAACATAAAGCTATACCTTCTAATACACTTCTACTATGGAGCCGCTGCGGCCGCTAGCTCACGCTATGTACTTCGTACGCTATTTGCGCACAGAGTCCCGTACCATGTACGCACTCAGCGTACTAACGCCGCACTGTGGGTACAAAGCACACACAGCGTGCGCATACACAATTGATAACCTTAAACCTTGTTAATGATATAATGCAATGATATGATTACACTTTAAACCCTTAGCAGCAAAGTACTGCAACAATGTTATACCTTAAACCTTAAGTAGCACTGACGGTATAAAGTATTCACAGTGCGTACACTTTACCAAACACACGTTAAACCCTTAAGCAGTTTGTGAATATAATAACCTTTTAACCCCTAGCAGAGAAATGAGGACACAACAGCGATATGGGGTAAAACCACAGGGTTCTAAGGCCACTGCCGATTGATTAGAAAAGGTAAAACAGTACAGATTATACACTACAGACTAACAAGATATCTAAACAGAATAATGGCTACAGAGAATGTACATACGTGAGAATTGTTCGCAAGCGCAACCCGGATCCGGTCCTCCGCTGGTCATACAGATAGCGCTCAGAGTCTTTGATAGTGACCTGACCTGCAACACGCTCTTTATTCAGTAGATCAAGGCATAATACAATAGACACTGTGTGCTCTTCTTCCATTGGTTAGGGGGTGGGACATGTCCTGCACCGGGGACCATTGGTTAGTTTAAAAAGTGGCTGATGGCTAGGACTTGGGAGTTCCCGCCCCATGATCAGTTAAACCCATCACATTAAACATAAATCTGGTATTATTAATATCTTAATGAGGTAAATTTTAACAATGTTCTTATTTCCCCAAGATTAATGTTCACGTGACTCTGAACAATATGATCCCATACATGATATTACTATCTATTTCAATCTTCAAGATATTCATATAGCCACATATTTATATATATATATATATATATATATATATATATATACACACACATACATATACATTTATATATATACATACACACATACTCCTGCTATTACAATTTGTTAGGAATTATATATATATTTATTCATTTATACATATATACATATATATATAATATATATATAAATGAATACCTCTATCTCCATGGATTTTGGACTAGGAATGTTTTTATCCTAAATTCCTATCTGTCTGGTTTTGTTGTGGTTAGCTATTGTTTCTGATCTTCCAAACATTCTCGGCTCCTGGGCATTGTTCACCCTTGTTTGTCCCTTTCAGGTGAGACAATGACAACTCAGCACTCATTATTCTGAAGAGAAACCTGGCCATCTTAGTAAACAAAGGTGTAGGCCCTCTTTATAGAATCTCAAAGCTTAGTGTAAATAAGGCCATTGTATCTCAGTCTGTGGGAGATTTAATTTATGTGTGACAGGGTTCCATTCTCGTTCCCTCCACATTCATAATATATTTTAAATACAATTTATATCTATATTCTACTTCTGCACATAACTATATGCAGGAACATGCGATTTTTCTCTAACCAACACCGGAATATTACTCTTGAAATACCCTACAGCTGGATACTAGACATCACCTTCTAACCTTAGTTTGTCCCTTCCTATCATGTAAAGATGAATACCCTCGCCATGGAATCATTTAAACTGTTCTAACTTGCTGATGTAATGCAAGAGAGCTATATCTATAAAGTACAGTATTTGGGTTAGATATGCAATGTTCTAATAACCCTCTATTCGCTCACAAACCCCGCCGTAAATACGCACACCACGCGCAGGAACGCAGGAGCGATCATACCCAAATTGCGAGTATGTGCACGCACGGCAGAATGGGCGCGCGCACAGTGGGCATGCGCCTAGTGTTAGTACATAGTATATGCATTTCGATATTTTTCGACTTTGACAATCACAATGTCCTGATGCATTTGCTTTCTTTCCTTTGTATATTAAATGGAGTTATCAAGGCATGATGCACCTGGGGGCTGTATTGGATTCCAGGCTTCAGAGAGTTTTTCTACCTCTAAACAAAATATCCACAATACAGACAAGGATTCAGGAGCTACTGCAGAATTGAAGGGAATCCATTCACACAGAAATGTGAGTGATAGGATCAATGGTGTCGACATTCAATATGGTGGAGTATGCTCCATTTCACTCCAGGCCTCTACAACATCTGATCCTTTCCAAATGGAATGGTTTTCTTCAGACAATAAAAACACAGACTATGGTCCTTCCTCTGGAAGTAAGGAGGTCATTTTCCTGGTGGCTACAAACATCCCATCTGGACAAAGGGAGACCCTTTTGTATATAATGAACAACAATTTCACCAATCTTGTATCCCTCGGCGCTAGAGAACTCTGTTGAGCAAGAATTCTTGTCCCATGAAAGTGTTCCCTTTATCCTGTGCGTTTCCTTAGAGGAAGAAAAAACACTTCATAGGGCAGAACCGTTTATTCTCAAAAGACCAGAATATCAATAGTAAGATGGACTCCTACCATATGTACTAGTCTACAATAAAAGTAGACAGATAAGCAGATATATTGAGAGGGTATCCCCACCATGGATTGGTAGCCGCGTATCCTCAAAAACAATAGAAACATCATAGGGCAAACAAACATCTTCCAATGTATGGGCATCAACACTGTTAAAATGGACTCCTACCCTGTATATTGGTCTACCATACAAGTAGACAATAGCGCAGATGTATTTAGATGGTTTTCCCCACCATAGGTGCTCGGCTGGATTTCCTCAAAAACAATAGAAAAAGGCCGCCATAGCATAATAAAATTTAATCACAATAAAACATACAAAATGTGCAGAAAAGGCAGTCGTACTAGACTCTCACCCTGTGGATTGGTCCACTCCGAAAAGTAGACAAACAGATATAAGATGATACAAAACAGGCGTCCCTGCAAGCTCTTATCCAACCTGGTGATAGTCCAGACTCCTGCTTTCAACCTCAGTGCCTTTTGTATATATTGGGAAGTTCTGACAATGGATGCCAGTCTTCAGGGTGGGGGAGCAGTGACAGGAAGAAGTTGTTTCCAGGGGCAGTGGACCAAGGAAGAAAGTGGCCTGCCGTACACAGTAACATAAGGGGTAATTTAGAGTTGATCGCAGCAGGTAATTTGTTAGCAGTTAGGCAAAACCATGGGGGTCATTCCGAGTTGTTAGCTCGTTGCAGATTTTCGCAACGGAGCGATTAGGTGGAAAATGCGCATGGTACACAGCGCGCCTGCGCCAAGTTATTTAACACAAAACTTTGCTATTTTACTCACGGCATAACAAAGTTTTTCCATCGCTCTGCTGATCGTAGTGTGATTGACAGGAAGTGGGTGTTTCTGGCCGGAAGCTGACCCTTTTATGGGAGTGTGCGGAAAAACGCAGGTGTGCCAGCAGAAAACGCAGGAGTGTCTGGAGAAACGGGGGAGTGGCTGGACGAACGCTGGGCGTGTTTGTGACGTCAAACCAGGAACGAAAAGGACTGAGCTTATCGCAATGGAGGAGTAAGTCTGAAGCTACTCAGAAACTGCGGGGAAATCGGTACGAGAAAATTTGCTAAGGTTTCGTTAGCAAATCTGCTAAGCTAATATACACTCCCAGTAGGCGGCGGCTTAGTGTGTGCAATGCTGCTAAAAACGGCAGCTAGCGAAAATCTCGGAATGAGGGCCCATATGCACTGCAGGGGGGGCAGATATAACGTGCAGAGACAGTTAGATTTGGGTGGGGTGAGTTCAAACTGAAATCTAAATTGCAGTGTGAAAAAATAAAGCAGCCAATATTTACCCTGCACAGAAACAATATAACCCACCCAAATCTAAGGGGCCCTACACACTCGGCGATGCGCCGCCGAGGTGCCCGACGGCCGATACGGCCGACGAGCGACCCGGCGGCGGGGGGGCAGTGACGGGGGGAGTGAAGTTTCTTCACTCCCCCCGTCACCCGGCTGTATTGAAGTGCAGGCAAATATGGACGAGATCGTCCATATTGGCCTGCATGCACAGCCGACGGAAGACCAGCGATGAATGAGCGCGGGGACGCGCATCGTTCATCGCTTAAGTCTCCACACTGAAAGATATGAACGAGTTCTCGTTCATTTATTAACGAGATCGTTCATATCTTTCAGAATATCGCCAAGTGTGTAGGGCCTATAACTCTCTCTGCAAATGTTATATCTGCCACACGTGCAGTGCACATGGGGGGTAATTCCAAGTTGATCACAGCAGGAAATTTTTTAGCAGTTGGGCAAAACCATGTGCACTGCAGGGGAGGCAGATATGTGCAGAGGGAGTTAGATTTGGGTGGGGTGTGTTCAATCTGCAATCTAAATTGCAGTGTAAAAATAAAGCAGCCAGTATTTATCCTGCACAGAAACAAAATAACCCATCCAAATCTATCTCTCTCTGCACATGTTATATCTGCCTCCCCTGCACTGCACATGGTTTTGCCCAACTGCATGAACATAGGCTAAGGCCTTAGCCTTTCCTTGCCACTTAGTGTGCTTTAATTTTAGCAACTGCACCACAGAATTTATATAGCATACAGTGCCAGTGTACTTTTCTTTTACGTCCTATGGGATACTGGGAATCCATTTAGTACCATGGGGTATAGATGGGTTCATTTGATAATGTGTGCTGGCTCCTCCCTCTATGCCCCTCCTACCAGACTCAGTTTAGAAAATGTGCCCGACGAAGCCAGTCACATCTCTGGAAACTTCTGAAGAGTTTTCTGTATTTATCTTAAAAGTTTGCTATTTTCAGGCAGGACTGGATGGCACCAGCCTGCATGCTTCATGGGACTTAGGGGGGAGGGGACGGCCCAACCCCACTAAGCAGTGGCGGAACTACCATCAGTGCAAGCAGTGCATTGCACTGGGGCCCGCCACTGTCCAGGGGCCCAAAGCCAGCGCGGCAAGTAATGAGTCACACTGACTCATTACATGCTGCTGTCCACCGCCTGCCGAGGAGCGGAGCGCTGCACCACAGGGGGGGTAGGATGTGTAAAAAGGGGGACTGGCTGCCTAAATGTGTAAATAGTGGAACGCTGTCTGCTGTAATGTGTAAAAAGGGGATGCTGTCTGCTGTAATGTGTAAAAGAGGACGCTGTCTGCCATTATGTGTAAAATAGGAGGCACTGTCTGCCATAATGTTTAAAAAGGGGACGCTGTCTGCCGTAATGTGTGAAAAGGGGACGCTGTCTGCCGTAATGTGTAAAAAGGGGACGCTGTCTGCCGTAATGTGTAAAAAGGGGACGCTGTCTGCCGTAATGAGTAAAAAAGGGGAATCTGTCCACTGTAATGTATAAAAGGGGCTCTACCTGGTGTAGTGGTGCTACTGTGAGGCGTAATTTGAATAATGGAGACTACTGTTCATCATTATATGAATTGATATTATTTTGTGGCCACGCCCCTATATTTTGTGCGCACGCCTATGGCATGCACTGCCCCTGTTTACTATAGAGGGGGGTGGCTCTGATGCCGTTTCTTGCACACAGCGCTAAAAGGTCTAGTTATGGCACTGTTGCTAGGTATCCATTTCCCTGGCCCTGAGCAGCTCCACCTCACCAGATCCTCTCCAGGGGTGAGGGGGTGGACTTGGATGGGATGGGGGGGGCCAAAGCATTTTGTCGCACCTGGGCCCACCGCTCGCGAGTTACACCAATGCCACTAAGGTTTAATGGTCCCATTCCCCGCTGACAGGACACTAGCTCCTGAGGAAACTATTCACAAACCCCACCACAGTGAGCGTACATTCCCGCAGCACGCCGCCACCCCTAACAGTGCCAGAAGACAGAAGAGTGGTGAGTACTAAGCCGGCGTCCTGGTTAGCAGGTCGCCGTCCATTATGGCAGAATTAGGGTACGGAGATACACGGCTTCTAACGGGGTGGACTTAGTCTCCAGACTTAGTGCACAGTAAGTGTTCACAGTACCCAGACTGGCATTGCAGCTTAAAAGACACATAATGGCAGTATAAAGAAGAGCGGGAAGACTGCGCGCCATTGCAGGAGCAGGGCTTCAATATGGGGGTCATTCAGACCCGATCGCATGCTAGCTTTTGCAGCAGAGCGATCGGGTCTGAACTGCGCATGCATATGCTTCGAAATGCGCAGGCGTGTCAGCCACCGGCGGTGGAGATTGCCGGACAGCGATGGATTTAACGAAGAAAGTGATCGCACCGGCGGTTGCAAGAAGATTGAAAGGAAGAGGCCATTTGTGGGTGTCAACTGACCGTTTCTGGGGAGTGTCTGGTAAAACGCAGGCGTGCCCAGCCGTTTGGAGGGAGGATTCCTGATGTCAGCTCCTTGCCGGATCATCGCAGCGGCTGAGTAAGTTCTGAGCTGTGCAGAGACACTTTTGTTTGTGCAGCTCTCTGCATAAGCGTTCACATCCCTGCACATCAACTACCCCCTCCCCCTGCAGGAGGCAACTACCTGATTGCAGCACTGCAAAAGACGCTTGTGTGTGATCAGGTCTGAATTAGGCCCTATGAGTGGATCCAGCAGCTCACAGAGACCATTTTACCCTACTGCAGCTAACACAGATGCTGACTGCAGGGACGCGTAGCTCCTCCGGAGAGCCTCCAGATTACCTCAGCGGTACCAGGGGGTCATAGCAGGGAGGAGCTTTATACTTGTCTAGTAAGTCCCTAATCTAGGTACTTAGACTGTGTCCTGACTAAGCATGGCTTTAGCGATAAGTGCGTCATGTGCTGGTTCTATCCTCTCTCTGTATCTCTCAGGAAGGGCTCTTTGTGGGTTAATTGTGCTTTTAACCTTTTCCTGTATATGTTTCCTGTTACCACTGCAGTGTGTCAGGCAAAGAGTTTGTATCATGCAAGACACAGTGTTTCTCTTCTCCAGGGGGTTCACTAGTGTGTACTCAGTGTAGTGTCCCTTCTCAGGCTAGGGGGATGGAGCCAGCATGGCTGGAGTCCATTCAGGGAATAATTTCCACCATCTCTACTAAATTATCTCATAATGAGAAGAAGGCACAATACTTAAGACAGTCTATGACTGAGTTTATACAAAAGGAATCAGTACCCAGACCAGCGTCTCAGTCCTCTGCTATTTGTCTGTAAAAACATTATTTGGCCCATATCCTGCATTCTGACTCTGATAATGAAGGGTCAGAAATGGAGGAAGGTGAGGTGGACATAGAGGTAGGGGAAGGTACTCTGTTGCAAGGTGTTGAGGCTGTCATAGACTCTATGAGGGAAGTCCTAAATATTCCTGATGGTGACAGAGGTGCGTGAGGAATCTTTAATGTGAAGAAATAATCCTCAGCCACTTTTCCTGTGTCAAAGGAACTAAATACCCTGTTTGAAGAACCGTGGGTTAATCCAGATAAGAAATTTCAAATTCCTAGGTGGTTATTGTCATCTTTTCCTCCTGAGGATAGGAAAAATGGGAAAATCCACCGATAGTGGATGCGTCAGTTTCCAGGCTCTCACATAAAATAGTATTACCTGTTCCTGGTGCAGCCTCCTTAAAGGAAGCAATTTATCGTAAGATTAAGACAACACTCAAATCTTTCTATACAGCTGCTGGGGTGGCCCAGAGACCCAGTATAGCATGTGGGTGGATTATGCGAGCCATTGCTAAATGGTTTAATTGAGGGGTTAGACACCTTACCTCAAGAGGAAATAGTTTTACTCCTGCAACACATACAAGGCTCTGTGAACTTTATGTCGGAAGCCATTAAGGAGATATGTTTGCTTAATGCATGCAACACAGCTATGGCAGTGTCGGCACGTAGGGGATTATAGCTGTGTCAGTGGACTGCTGACGTGGACTCCAAAAAAGGTGTGGAAGGCCTACATTTCACAGGTGAGCTCTTATTTGGTCATGAACTCGACAAGTGAATTTCACAAGCTACTGTGGATAAATCCACCTATCTGTCTTCTGCAGCTCCCCCATCTAGAAAGGCCTACTCAGTGTTGGCATTTGATTGCTTTACCCATGCAGTCAGGATCACCTCATGAGCTAAGTTTCTATCAGTAGGCACACACCGGAAAGCTCTTTGTGGTATAACTTGTTTATACACTGCTCAAAAAAATAAAGGGAACACTAAAATAACACATCCTAGATCTGAATGAATGAAATATTCTTATTAAATACTTTGTTCTTTACATAGTTGAATGTGCTGACAACAAAATCACACAAAAATTATCAATGGAAATCAAATTTATTAACCCATGGAGGTCTGGATTGGGAGTCACACTCAAAATTAAAGTGGAAAAATACACTACAGGCTGATCCAACTTTGATGTAATGTCCTTAAAACAAGTCAAAATGAGGCTCAGTAGTGTGTGTGGCCTCCACGTGCATGTATGACCTCCCTACAATGCCTGGCATGCTCCTGATGAGGTGGCGGATGGTCTCCTGAGGGATCTCCTCCCACACCTGGACTAAAGCATCCGCCAACTCCTGGACAGTCTGTGGTGCAACGTGGCGTTGGTGGATGGAGCGAGACATGATGTCCCAGATGTGCTCAATTGGATTCAGGTCTGGGGAACGGGCGGGCCAGTCCATAGCATCAATGCTTTCGTCTTGCAGGAACTGCTGACACACTCCAGCCACATGAGGTCTAGCATTGTCTTGCATTAGGAGGAACCCAGGGCCAACCGCACCAGCATATGGTCTCACAAGGTGTCTGAGGATCTCATCTCAGTACCTAATGGCAGTCAGGCTACCTCTGGCGAGCACATGGAGGGCTACGCGGCCCCCCAAAGAAATGCCACCCCACACCATTACTGACCCACTGCCAAACCGGTCATGCTGAAGGATGTTGCAGGCAGCAGAATGTTCTCCTTGGTGTCTCTAGACTCTGTCACGTCTGTCACATGTGCTCAGTGAGAACCTGCTTTCATCTGTGAAGAGCACAGGGCACCAGTGGCGAATTTGCCAATCTTGGTGTTCTCTGGCAAATGCCAAACGTCCTGCACGGTGTTGGGCTGTTACCACAACCCCCACCTGTGGAAGTCGGGCCCTCATTCCACCCTCAAGGAATCTGTTTCTGATCTTTTGAGTAGACACATGCACATTTGTGGCTTGCTGGAGTACATTTTGCAGGACTCTGGCAGTGCTCCTCCTGTTCCTCCTTGCACAAAGGCGGAGGTAGCGGTCCTGCTGCTGGGTTGTTGCTCTCCTACGGCCTCCTCCACATCTCCTGATGTACTGGCCTGTCTCCTGGTAGCGCCTCCATGCTCTGGACACTACGCTGACAGACACAGCAAACCTTCTTGCCACAGCTCGCATTGATGTGCCATCCTGGATGAGCTGCACTACCTGAGCCACTTGTGTGGGTTGTAGACTCCATCTCATGTTACCACTAGAGTGAAAGCACCGCCAGCTTTCAAAAGTGACTAAAACATCAGCCAGAAAACATAAGCGCTGAGAAGTGGTCCGTGGTCACCACCTGCAGAACAACTCCTTTATTGGGGGTGTCTTGCTAATTGCCTATAATTTCCACCTGTTGTCTATTCCATTTGCACAACAGCATGTGAAATTGATTGTCGATCAGTGTTGCTTCCTAAGTGGACAGTTTGATTTCACAGAAGTGTGATTGACTTGGAGTTACATTATGTTGTTTAAGTGTTCCCTTTAATTTTTTGAGCAGTGTATAATGAAGCTGGAACCGATCATAATACAAACTGATAATCAGAACAGGATAACTGTGTATGAGCAGCAATCACTGCAGGCTCCATCTCTCTCCTTCATGTCACCTTCAGAACACAGGAACAAACAAGTGTAAGACATACATCACAGACTGTAAAACACATAACACATATACGACATCTCCACCTGCTGTCCCTCCTGTGCAATTACACATCAAAGTTTCACTCTATTGCAGTTTAACACCCCTTCTCAATAGGTGAGGTTTGATCCATGAGACCCATCTTTCTAGATAGTCTGTGATGTGTTTCTCCAGCCAATGGCTTGGTGAGAATGTCCACAGTCATTTCTTCTGTTGGGCAATATTCCAAGTTGAGAAGACCTTGTTCCTGTAGATCCTTCAAGAAGTGGTACTTCACATCAATGTGCTTGGTCCTTGGATTTACACGTTCTATTAGTGCTAATGCGAGACATCCTTGATTATCTTCAAAGATTTCTGTAGGTTCTACATTTGCTGTCCCAAATCAGATAACAATTGTCTCAACCATATTAGCTCTTAACTTGCTTGAGCTGCCGCAACATACTCTGCTTCTGTGGAAGAAAGTGTTACGCATGATTGCTTCCTACTTGTCCAACTGATTAGTCCTTCACCAAGTGGAAATAGGTAACCACTTGTGGACTTTCTATCGGTAGAGTGTCCATCCCAATCTGCATCCACATATCTGATCAGATTACACTTTCTGCTTGCTGGAAGTTTAAGTCCTAAACCGATGGTTCCCTTTAAGTAATGTATTACCCTTTTCACAGCATTCCAGTCCATCTGACTTGGCTTGGAGACCTTTCTGCTTAGAATTGCTACTGCTGTAGTGATGTCAGGTCTGGTAATAGTGGTAACATACAGCAATTTCCTATTGCCTTTCTGTACCGGTGATTGTCTGTCTCTTCCTATTTGAATACCTAAATAGTGGGGTATATTTCATAGGTCTTTTGTTTTGAATTCCTTGTTCAGAATCCGCAGTAATTCCTCTTTATCCCCTTCTTGCTGGAAACATACTACAAGATTGTTCACATAGATTACCAGGTAGATCCACCTGTCAGCTATTTCCCTGACATATAAGCAGGGATCTGCTTTGCTTCTCACAAAGGCTTCCTGTACGAGTACTTCATTTAATTTTGTGTTCCAGGCTCTTGCTGCCTGCTTCAGACCATATATGCTCTTCTGGAGCTTGCACACTAGATCTGGTCTTTCAGGGTCTTGTTCCAGGCTCTTGCTGCCTGCTTCAGACCATATATGCTCTTCTGGAGCTTGCACACTAGATCTGGTCTTTCAGGGTCTTGTTCCAGGCTCTTGCTGCCTGCTTCAGACCATATATGCTCTTCTGGAGCCTGCACACTAGATCTGGTCTTTCAGGGTCTTGTTCCAGGCTCTTGCTGCCTGCTTCAGACCATATATGCTCTTCTGGAGCTTGCACACTAGATCTGGTCTTTCAGGGTCTTGTTCCAGGCTCTTGCTGCCTGCTTCAGACCATATATGCTCTTCTGGAGCTTGCACAGTAGATCTGGTCTTTCAGGGTCTTGTTCCAGGCTCTTGCTGCCTGCTTCAGACCATATATGCTCTTCTGGAGCCTGCACACTAGATCTGGTCTTTCAGGGTCTTGTTCCAGGCTCTTGCTGCCTGCTTCAGACCATATATGCTCTTCTGGAGCTTGCACACTAGATCTGGTCTTTCAGGGTCTTGTTCCAGGCTATTGCTGCCTGCTTCAGACCATATATGCTCTTCTGGAGCTTGCACACTAGATCTGGTCTTTCAGGGTCTTGTTCCAGGCTCTTGCTGCCTGCTTCAGACCATATATGCTCTTCTGGAGCTTGCACACAAGATCTGGTCTTTCAGGGTCTTTGAAATCTGGTGGCTGTTCCATGTAAATATCCTCCTTTAGCTCGCCATGTAAGAACGCTGTCTTTACATCGAAGTGTCTCACCTGTATATCTTTTGCAGCTGCTACTGTAAGTAATGTCCTTATGTCCTTATGGTTGTGTGCTCTACTACTGGAGCAAATGTCTCATCATAGTCCTCTCCATATTTTTGTGAATATCCTTTGGCTACTAATCTGGCCTTGTATCACTCCACTTTCCCATCGTGTTGTATTTGACTTTGAATGTCCATTTGCTGCCGGTGGTTTTCCTTCCTGCTGGCAGTTCTGTTAGTGTCCATGTCTGATTGTCGTGCATGGATTTCATTTCTTCTTTTGCTGCTTCTATCCATTGTGCAGCTTCCCTTTCTGGTAGGTCAGATACTTCTTCCCATGATGTGGGTTCACGTACAGTATATTAATGGTGCTAGCTTTATATGAGAGACGCACTGGTGGAGCTCCTTTCTTCATCTGTGGTGCGCTCCTACATACCTTTGGTATCTGGTTCAAGACTGATTTCAACCTCTTGGTCGGCATCTGTTGTGATGGTGTCACAAGAGTCAGTGTTGTCTTCTTTATTCAGATCTGCTGGAATCATCACTTCATTTCTTAGTTTCTCCACGAAGGTCACACTATTGCTTATGGTTATCGTATCTGTCTTTGGGTTCAGAATTCTGTATCCTTTGGTACATTCACTGTATCTAACGATGATTCCTTCCACTGTGTGGTTCTGCAGTTTACTGCGTCTTTCTGCTGGAATATACACAAATGTTTTACATCCAAAGACTCTTATGTGGTTCACATTAGGTTTCCTGCCGTGCCATAATTCATATGGGGTTTTCTCCACTGTTCTTGAGAATAATCTGTTCTGTAAGTATGTGGCTGTTGTTACGGCTTCACCCCAGTATTTGTCAGGTAATCCTGTATCTGGTAACATGCATCTGATCCTTTCTGTCAGAGTCCTAGTCTATCTTTCAGGTAGCCCATTCTGTTCTGGTGTGTAGGGTACTGTCTTGTGGTGCTCTATATCGAGTCGCCTCAGGAAGTGTTCTATTTTGTGACCTGTGAAGTCACCTCCATTGTCACTATGAATTACTAGTGGATTTCTGTGAAATGTATTTCTAGCCATTGTTACGTAATCATGTAACGTGTCCAGTACTTCATCCTTGCTTTAGATCAGATAAGTAACTGTATATCTGGAGTAGTCATCAGTGACAGTCAGTATATACCTGTTACCGCTTGGTGTACGTTCTTGCATTGGGCCACACACGTCACTGTGTATGAGATCTATAGGTCTTTGGGCTCTGTTCTCACTTTGTCTTGGAACTGTCCTTCTGTTATACAGCAGTCACACCTCATGGTTACTGAGCAGTCTGATACTGTAAGGTCCTCTGTTGGGCCTCTCTCTTGTAGTTCCTTAATGCTGCCTGGGTGCCTGTGTCCTAGTCGTCTGTGCCACATGTGAATACAGTCTGTGTGTCCGTGTGTGCTTAATCTCACCTGTTGTGCCGCAGTGTCTAGACGATACAGGTGTTGTTCTGCTTTGGCTGTGGCTACTGTTTCTCTTCCATTTTGGATGATGCACACTTTATCTTTGAATGTAATGATGAGTCCTTTATATGTCAAACACTTTGCAGATATTAATCCCCCTCCCAATCTGGGAACATATAATACGTCTTTAAATGGTATTGTTCTGTCACTTCCATTAGCACCGGAGCATATGAGCATGCCATGCCCTCTACCTTCCGCAGTGATATTGGTACCATCTGCCAGATAGTTTGCTTCTCTATGACTTGTGCCAATTTCAGTGAAGAAATCTCTGTCACTTGTCATGTGACTTGTCGCTCCTGAATCTATGTACCAACTAAAGTTCCTATGCGTTACTGTCGCTTGTCATGTGACTTGTCACTCCTGAATCTATGTACCAACTAAAGTTCCTATGCGTTACTGTCGCTTGTCATGTGACTTGTCGCTCCTGTATCTATGTACCAACTAAAGTTCCTATGTGTTACTGTCACTTGTCATGTGACTTGTCGCTCCTGAATCTATGTACCAACTAAAGTTCCTATGTGTTACTGTCACTTGTCATGTGACTTGTCGCTCCTGAATCTATGTACCAACTAAAGTTCCTATGTGTTACTGTCACTTGTCATGTGACTTGTCGCTCCTGAATCTATGTACCAACTAAAGTTCCTATGTGTTACTGTCGCTTGTCATGTGACTTGTCGCTCCTGTATCTATGTACCAACTAAAGTTCCTATGTGTTACTGTCGCTTGTCATGTGACTTGTCGCTCCTGAATCTATGTACCAACTAAAGTCCTATGTGTTACTGTCGCTTGTCATGTGACTTGTCGCTCCTGAATCTATGTACCAACTAAAGTTCCTATGTGTTACTGTCGCTTGTCATGTGACTTGTCGCTCCTGAATCTATGTACCAACTAAAGTTCCTATGTGTTACTGTCGCTTGTCATGTGACTTGTCGCTCCTGTATCTATGTACCAACTAAAGTTCCTATGTGTTACTGTCGCTTGTCATGTGACTTGTCGCTCCTGAATCTATGTACCAACTAAAGTTCCTATGTGTTACTGTCGCTTGTCATGTGACTTGTCGCTCCTGTATCTATGTACCAACTAAAGTTCCTATGTGTTACTGTCGCTTGTCATGTGACTTGTCGCTCCTGTATCTATGTACCAACTAAAGTTCCTATGTGTTACTGTCGCTTGTCATGTGACTTGTCGCTCCTGTATCTATGTACCAACTAAAGTTCCTATGTGTTACTGTCGCTTGTCATGTGACTTGTCGCTCCTGAATCTATGTACCAACTAAAGTTCCTATGTGTTACTGTCACTTGTAATGTGACTTGTCGCTCCTGAATCTATGTACCAACTAAAGTTCCTATGTGTTACTGTCGCTTGTCATGTGACTTGTCGCTCCTGTATCTATGTACCAACTAAAGTTCCTATGTGTTACTGTCGCTTGTCATGTGACTTGTCGCTCCTGAATCTATATACCAACTAAAGTTCCTATGTGTTACTGTCGCTTTTACAGTTCCACTCCTCTTATCTGAACATATGTCTGTAAGTGCAGTCCTGACTCTCTGCTTGGACCCTTATGAAAGTAGTTTCTGCTGTTCTCCTTTCCATATAGAGCAGTCCTTTTTTAAATGTCCTATCTCCTCGCATCTACAGCATGCTTTTGTTTCTTTGTTATGCACCCCAGTATCTGTAACTTTGAGAGATTATTCTGTGTCACTGTCCATGTAATCCTGGGGATTTCTTTCCTGCGCGGATATTCATCTAGAAGCCTGTTTTTCACAAAGTCTAGTGTGAGTTCTGTTTCAGGTCTTGTTTCCAAAGCATTGATCAGTGCACTGTATGTGTCTGGTAGACTGCACAGGAGAATGGCTACTGTGTGGCTGCACTTTGGTGGTCACTCTGAGCTGATCGCTAGCTGCATTCGTTCGCTGTGCGGCAATGGGGCTAAAAAATGGCACTTCTGCACATGCTTATGCGGCGCAATGCGCACGCGCGATGTACTATTACAACGACCGATGTAGTTTCTGTCAAAGTCGAAAATATTATAGGCACATTCATCACGTACAAACACCACACAGATGGCCTCCATGAGGGTGCTTGTTCTGCCGTGCGTGCGCATACTCGCAAGCTACGTATAATCGCTCACGCGGTCTTGCGTGTTAGCGCGTGGTATGAGTAATTACGGTAGTTTCATTTGTTTAAAAGGTACCACAGAGGGATTCGACTTTACAGGATATGAGGGGACAGAATTAGGTTAGGAGGTGCTGTTTGGTATCCAGCTGTACAGTATTTTAAGAGCAATATTCCGGTAGCAGAGGGTAGCACGCTCCTGCACATATCTATGCGCAGGAACAGAATATTAATATTACACTGTATGTACTGTACTCTTGATATTCGGAGGGAACCCAGTGGAAGACATCTGCAAGTGCACCTGGACCAGACATCGCCCACCTATTCAAACCGACCTATGACCCCTCCTGTACTATAAATAACCAGCCCTTTGACCTATGGGTGAAGAGATTACAGATTCCATTGTTTTATGATTTGGACTACTGTATAAAAGCCAAGCTGCCTGGCAGGTCAAACACATTCTCTGAAGCTCATCTTTCCAGATTGACTGAGGACCAGACCCGGTGGCGCTGGCGAACAAACGTATGTATCCATTGGTTGTAGCCTCTTCTCTTATTGTGATTGTATTATTGTTGTAATCCCTTTTGAGTAAATAACTGTTGGTTGGTTGGATCCCAACATTTTAAATACAATTGGTGACGTGTCCCTTTCCTGCTAGGGGTTATAGAGTGTATTCCGCCTCACGTGTAGCTACTCTGTGCTTACAGCGTGACGGCTTGCTTACGTAACGTGTATGCACCTGTTAGGGTTTTTCACACACATGCTTAGCGGTCGCAGCGGCCTGAACAGATATATATTTAAGGTATTGCTTGTCTTCCTGAAAGTTATTCTGCTTTAACACTTGCAGGGTATAAAGCCTAGAGACTTACACATAGCAGTGAGTTCTGGTTGAAGATACAGTAGGTCTGGCTGCAGTGGACCTAGACTTCTACAAATCCCCTACAGCCTTTAACTTGCAACAAATCTATTAGGCGGTACCCTGGATTATTTAAACCAGTGGTTCTCAAACTCGGTCCTCAGGACCCCACACAGTGCATGTTTTGCAGGTAACCCAGCAAGTGCACAGGTGTATTCATTACTCACTGACGCATTTTAAAAGGTCCACAGGTAGAGCTAATTATGTCACTTGTGATTCTGTGAGGAGACCTGCAAAACATGCACTGTGTGGGGTCCTGAGGACCGAGTTTGAGAACCTGTGATTTAAACTACTTCATCGATGTCCATCATCTGGGACAGATCTTATAACATCTGGGATAAGAGCCGAGTATAATAATTTGTTTTATAACTTGTTATTTGCAGGTTTTCATTATTGTAACTTAGAGAAATAAATGCTTATCCTTTATAATATGTCCTGTGTCAGTCTCCATATTTATCACATTGTATCCCAGAACCTGGTCACTTGAGTTTTTCAACCGACAACAGGTGGCAGCTTGGGAAAATAATGGTTGTCTAGTGGAGGGATCGGTGAATTGATGAACACGTTAGGTCTGAACGTGACCATAAAGTGACGGGGTGTCTTGCTTCTTCATGCTGAAAACCAGTGATTAGTTAAGGGCAGAAAAAGAGATACAGCTGGGTACAAAAGATTTTTATGTTAGAGAATATGCCACAGTCTTCTGGTTGATATTAATAAAGGATTGTTTTGGGCAGAGAGGGGTATTTCACAGTCATGTAGATGTAAAAATGTGGTCACACTAATCCCTTCCAAAAAGGCTGATTGTAAAGCTATGCTGGTGTATATATCTGTATTGTGTAGCCAATCTCTTATAGAGTAAATGAGCCGAATGACTGTAAGTAGTGATCAGTGGCGTGCGGTGAGGTCAGTGGCTGGTGAGGAACTGCAGCCAAAATGTTCACTGAGTCCCGCCGATGCCCGCTACCGCCTCCGAGCTGAAGCCCGCTACCACACCACTGACCCTGCATGCCTTGAAGGCAAACGCGTTCTCAGAAAACTGGTTGTGGTCTTGCAGTGAGAGTGTGGCCTCACAACAAGAGGCATGGCCGTGTGAAAAGGCAGAGGGTGACAGGAGAGAGATAGTGATGGGGAGAAAGTGATGCAGGGGAGATACAGTGAGTGACAGGGTGAGGGTGAAAGCAGTGGGTGACAGAGAGAGGGTGACAGGAGAGAGATAGTGATGGGGAGACAGTGATGCAGGGGAGATACAGTGAGTGACAGGGAGAGGGTGACAGGAGAGAGATAGTGATGGGGAGACAGTGATGCCGGGAAGATACAGTGAGTGACAGGGAGAGGGTGACAGCAGTGGGTGACAGGGAGAGGGTGACAGGAGAGAGATAGTGATGGGGAGACAGTGAGGCAGGGGAGATACAGTGAGTGACAGGGAGAGGGTGACAGCAGTGGGTGACAGGGAGAGGGTGACAGGAGAGAGATAGTGATGGGGAGACAGTGATGCCGGGAAGATACAGTGAGTGACCGGGAGAGGGTGACAGCAGTGGGTGACAGGAGAGAGATAGTGATGGGGAGACAGTGATGCCGGGGAGATACAGTGAGTGACAGGGAGAGGGTGACAGCAGTGGGTGACAGGGAGAGGGTGACAGCAGTGGGTGACAGGGAGAGGGTGACAGGAGAGAGATAGTGATGGGGAGACAGTGATGCCGGGAAGATACAGTGAGTGACAGGGAGAGGGTGACAGCAGTGGGTGACAGAGACAGGGTGACAGGAGAGAGATAGTGATGGGGAGACAGTGATGCCGGGGAGATACAGTGAGTGACAGGGAGAGGGTGACAGCAGTGGGTGACAGGGAGAGGGTGACAGCAGTGGGTGACAGAGAGAGGGTGACAGGAGAGAGATAGTGATGGGGAGACAGTGATGCCGGGGAGATACAGTGAGTGACAGGGAGAGGGTGACAGCAGTGGGTGACAGAGAGAGGGTGACAGGAGAGAGATAGTGATGGGGAGACAGTGATGCAGGGGAGATACAGTGAGTGACAGAGAGAGGGTGACAGCAGTGGGTGACAGGGAGAGGGTGACAGTAGTGGGTGACAGAGAGAGGGTGACAGGAGAGAGATAGTGATGGGGAGACAGTGATGCCGGAGAGATACAGTGAGTGACAGGGAGAGGGTGACAGCAGTGGGTGACAGGGAGAGGGTGACAGGAGAGAGATAGTGATGGGGAGACAGTGATGCAGGGGAGATACAGTGAGTGACAGGGAGAGGGTGATGCCAGGGTGGTTACAGGGAGAGGGTGACAGGAGAGAGATAGTGATGGGGAGACAGTGATGCCGGGGAGATACAGTGAGTGACAGGGAGAGGGTAACAGCAGTGGGTGACAGGGAGAGGGTGACAGCAGTGGGTGACAGAGAGAGGGTGACAGGAGAGAGATAGTGATGGGGAGACAGTGATGCCGGGGAGATACAGTGAGTGACAGGGAGAGGGTGACAGCAATGGGTGACAGGGAGAGGGTGACAGGAGAGAGATAGTGATGGGGAGACAGTGATGCAGGGGAGATACAGTGAGTGACAGGGAGAGGGTGATGCCAGGGTGGTTACAGGGAGAGGGTGACAGGAGAGAGATAGTGATGGGGAGACAGTGATGCCGGGGAGATACAGTGAGTGACAGGGAGAGGGTAACAGCAGTGGGTGACAGGGAGAGGGTGACAGCAGTGGGTGACAGAGAGAGGGTGACAGGAGAGAGATAGTGATGGGGAGACAGTGATGCCGGGGAGATACAGTGAGTGACAGGGAGAGGGTGACAGCAGTGGGTGACAGGGAGAGGGTGACAGGGAGAGGGTGACAGGAGAGAGATAGTGATGGGGAGACAGTGATGCCGGGAAGATACAGTGAGTGACAGGGAGAGGGTGACAGCAGTGGGTGACAGGGAGAGGGTGACAGGAGAGAGATAGTGATGGGGAGACAGTGATGCCGGGGAGATACAGTGAGTGATAGGGAGAGGGTGACAGCAGTGGGTGACAGGGAGAGTGTGACAGCAGTGGGTGACAGAGAGAGGGTGACAGGAGAGAGATAGTGATGGGGAGACAGTGATGCCGGGGAGATACAGTGAGTGACAGGGAGAGGGTGACAGCAGTGGGTGACAGAGAGAGGGTGACAGGAGAGAGATAGTGATGGGGAGACAGTGATGCAGGGGAGATACAGTGAGTGACAGGGAGAGGGTGACAGCAGTGGGTGACAGAGAGAGGGTGACAGGAGAGAGATAGTGATGGGGAGACAGTGATGCAGGGGAGATACAGTGAGTGACAGAGAGAGGGTGACAGCAGTGGGTGACAGGGAGAGGGTGACAGTAGTGGGTGACAGAGAGAGGGTGACAGGAGAGAGATAGTGATGGGGAGACAGTGATGCCGGAGAGATACAGTGAGTGACAGGGAGAGGGTGACAGCAGTGGGTGACAGGGAGAGGGTGACAGGAGAGAGATAGTGATGGGGAGACAGTGATGCAGGGGAGATACAGTGAGTGACAGGGAGAGGGTGATGCCAGGGTGGTTACAGGGAGAGGGTGACAGGAGAGAGATAGTGATGGGGAGACAGTGATGCCGGGGAGATACAGTGAGTGACAGGGAGAGGGTAACAGCAGTGGGTGACAGGGAGAGGGTGACAGCAGTGGGTGACAGAGAGAGGGTGACAGGAGAGAGATAGTGATGGGGAGACAGTGATGCCGGGGAGATACAGTGAGTGACAGGGAGAGGGTGACAGCAATGGGTGACAGGGAGAGGGTGACAGGAGAGAGATAGTGATGGGGAGACAGTGATGCAGGGGAGATACAGTGAGTGACAGGGAGAGGGTGATGCCAGGGTGGTTACAGGGAGAGGGTGACAGGAGAGAGATAGTGATGGGGAGACAGTGATGCCGGGGAGATACAGTGAGTGACAGGGAGAGGGTAACAGCAGTGGGTGACAGGGAGAGGGTGACAGCAGTGGGTGACAGAGAGAGGGTGACAGGAGAGAGATAGTGATGGGGAGACAGTGATGCCGGGGAGATACAGTGAGTGACAGGGAGAGGGTGACAGCAGTGGGTGACAGGGAGAGGGTGACAGGGAGAGGGTGACAGGAGAGAGATAGTGATGGGGAGACAGTGATGCCGGGAAGATACAGTGAGTGACAGGGAGAGGGTGACAGCAGTGGGTGACAGGGAGAGGGTGACAGGAGAGAGATAGTGATGGGGAGACAGTGATGCCGGGGAGATACAGTGAGTGATAGGGAGAGGGTGACAGCAGTGGGTGACAGGGAGAGTGTGACAGCAGTGGGTGACAGAGAGAGGGTGACAGGAGAGAGATAGTGATGGGGAGACAGTGATGCCGGGGAGATACAGTGAGTGACAGGGAGAGGGTGACAGCAGTGGGTGACAGAGAGAGGGTGACAGGAGAGAGATAGTGATGGGGAGACAGTGATGCAGGGGAGATACAGTGAGTGACAGGGAGAGGGTGACAGCAGTGGGTGACAGGGAGAGGGTGACAGCAGTGGGTGACAGAGAGAGGGTGACAGGAGAGAGATAGTGATGGGGAGACAGTGATGCCGGAGAGATACAGTGAGTGACAGGGAGAGGGTGACAGCAGTGGGTGACAGGGAGAGGGTGACAGGAGAGAGATAGTGATGGGGAGACAGTGATGCAGGGGAGATACAGTGAGTGACAGGGAGAGGGTGATGCCAGGGTGGTTACAGGGAGAGGGTGACAGGAGAGAGATAGTGATGGGGAGACAGTGATGCCGGGGAGATACAGTGAGTGACAGGGAGAGGGTAACAGCAGTGGGTGACAGGGAGAGGGTGACAGCAGTGGGTGACAGAGAGAGGGTGACAGGAGAGAGATAGTGATGGGGAGACAGTGATGCCGGGGAGATACAGTGAGTGACAGGGAGAGGGTGACAGCAGTGGGTGACAGGGAGAGGGTGACAGGAGAGAGATAGTGATGGGGAGACAGTGATGCAGGGGAGATACAGTGAGTGACAGGGAGAGGGTGATGCCAGGGTGGTTACAGGGAGAGGGTGACAGGAGAGAGATAGTGATGGGGAGACAGTGATGCCGGGGAGATACAGTGAGTGACAGGGAGAGGGTAACAGCAGTGGGTGACAGGGAGAGGGTGACAGCAGTGGGTGACAGAGAGAGGGTGACAGGAGAGAGATAGTGATGGGGAGACAGTGATGCCGGGGAGATACAGTGAGTGACAGGGAGAGGGTGACAGCAGTGGGTGACAGGGAGAGGGTGACAGGGAGAGGGTGACAGGAGAGAGATAGTGATGGGGAGACAGTGATGCCGGGAAGATACAGTGAGTGACAGGGAGAGGGTGACAGCAGTGGGTGACAGGGAGAGGGTGACAGGAGAGAGATAGTGATGGGGAGACAGTGATGCCGGGGAGATACAGTGAGTGATAGGGAGAGGGTGACAGCAGTGGGTGACAGGGAGAGTGTGACAGCAGTGGGTGACAGAGAGAGGGTGACAGGAGAGAGATAGTGATGGGGAGACAGTGATGCCGGGGAGATACAGTGAGTGACAGGGAGAGGGTGACAGCAGTGGGTGACAGAGAGAGGGTGACAGGAGAGAGATAGTGATGGGGAGACAGTGATGCAGGGGAGATACAGTGAGTGACAGGGAGAGGGTGACAGCAGTGGGTGACAGGGAGAGGGTGACAGCAGTGGGTGACAGAGAGAGGGTGACAGGAGAGAGATAGTGATGGGGAGACAGTGATGCCGGGGAGATACAGTGAGTGACAGGGAGAGGGTGACAGCAGTGGGTTACAGAGAGAGGGTGACAGGAGAGAGATAGTGATGGGGAGACAGTGATGCAGGGGAGATACAGTGAGTGACAGGGAGAGGGTGACAGCAGTGGGTGACAGGGAGAGGGTGACAGGAGAGAGATAGTGATGGGGAGACAGTGATGCAGGGGAGATACAGTGAGTGACAGGGAGAGGGTGATGCCAGGGTGGTAACAGGGAGAGGGTGACAGGAGAGAGATAGTGATGGGGAGACAGTGATGCCGGGAAGATACAGTGAGTGACAGGGAGAGGGTGACCGCAGTGGGTGACAGGGAGAGGGTGACAGCAGTGGGTGACAGAGAGAGGGTGACAGGAGAGAGATAGTGATGGGGAGACAGTGATGCCAGGGAGATATAGTGAGTGACAGGGAGAGGGTGACAGCAGTGGGTGACAGGGAGAGGGTGACAGCAGTGGGTGACAGGGAGAGGGTGACAGGAGAGAGATAGTGATGGGGAGACAGTGATGCAGGGGAGATACAGTGAGTGACAGGGAGAGGGTGACAGCAGTGGGTGACAGGGAGAGGGTGACAGCAGTGGGTGACAGAGAGAGATAGTGATGGGGAGACAGTGATGCCGGGGAGATACAGTGAGTGACAGGGAGAGGGTGACAGCAGTGGGTGACAGAGAGAGGGTGACAGGAGAGAGATAGTGATGGGGAGACAGTGATGCAGGGGAGATACAGTGAGTGACAGGGAGAGGGTGACAGCAGTGGGTGACAGGGAGAGGGTGACAGGAGAGAGATAGTGATGGGGAGACAGTGATGCAGGGGAGATACAGTGAGTGACAGGGAGAGGGTGATGCCAGGGTGGTTACAGGGAGAGGGTGACAGGAGAGAGATAGTGATGGGAAGACAGTGATGCCGGGGAGATACAGTGAGTGACAGGGAGAGGGTGACAGCAGTGGGTAACAGGGAGAGGGTGACAGCAGTGGGTGACAGAGAGAGGGTGACAGGAGAGAGATAGTGATGGGGAGACAGTGATGCAGGGGAGATACAGTGAGTGACAGGGAGAGGGTGACAGCAGTGGGTGACAGGGAGAGGGTGACAGGAGAGAGATAGTGATGGGGAGACAGTGATGCAGGGGAGATACAGTGAGTGACAGGGAGAGGGTGATGCCAGGGTGGTTAAAGGGAGTGGGTGACAGGGAGAGGGTGATGTCAGGGAGCTGGTGACAAGAAGAGGGTAACAGTGAGAGGGTGAGAACAGTCGATGCTAACTGTGGGTGACAGGGAGAGGGTGATGCCAGGAAGCAGGTGACAGCAGTAGGTGACAGAGAGAGGGTGATGCCAGAAAGCAGGTGACAGCAGTGGGTGACTGGGACAGGATGCCAGCAGTCGGTACCAGCTGTGGGTGACAGGGAGATGGTGCCAGCTTTGGTTGACAGTAGAGGGTGACTGGGATAGTGTGATATTAGGGAGAGTACATTACTGTCCCACTCTGTCAGCAGTATTGCATACAGCACACAACATACGCAGTACAGCCTTGGGTCCCCAATACAGCATGGGTGAGCTTAGCCTATGTCAAAATAAATTACCCGCATATCTCCCCCATAAATCACAGCCAGACGTGGCTCATGCTGATAACAGAGATAGGAATGAACAAATCTGCTCTCTGTGGTGGGACTGCTCGTCCTCCAGCTGTTCCACTCCACTTCTAGAGGGCTGCTGGAGCCGGAGCAAGAGAGGAGAGGAGATAGCTGCCACAAGGCTGGATTAAGCCTTCAGGGGGCCTGTACCTCATGTCAGCACCGTGCCTCTGGATGTGTCCGCCGGGCCTCTGCCCCATGTGCAAGTCATATATATATTTAGTAAACCCTCACTCCCACCATTTACATATTTAATTAACCTTTCACTGCCACCTCATCAAATATATGTAATGATACCCCCAGTTTGACACCCCCCCCCTTTCTGCACCCCTCCCTCCCTCCCTTGACTCACCTCAGTGCACTTTTCAAAGTCCAGCTCCAGAGTCCCGACTCCCGCAGGTGTGTTTTGATCTTCGTTGCCTTCTCAGGGGACGAGACGTCATGAAGTCTCATCCCCACAGTGTCGGCTACACAGTGCTGTCGCGGCGCCATCAGAGGAGAGGAACTTGAAAAGCCGCAGCCGCCGCTGGTTCAGCCTGCAGCAGCAGTAGCTCTCTCTCCTCTGTTCCGCCGCTGCTGGGAGTGCTGACCGTGGGTCCTGTAATCATCCCTGCACTGCAGCTCCAATCATGGGTCCCTTAGATAGGGGGGCCAGGAGATACCACCTGCACCCCCCTTGATACGACACTGCGCTGCCCTACTTCCCCGTCCGGTCAGAGGACTGCTGGGTGACGGGCTTGGGGGGTGGCTGCATATGCAAATAAAAAAAATATATATATATCTTTGATGACGGGGGTGGGGGCGCTGCCACTGGCCAATCAGATATACCTTTGTGACAGGGGCGTGTCAAAGCGGCACTTCTAGTAGGTGCCTATTATGGGGATTTTTTTAATGGGCTTTTACTGCCCGATGCTCGGCCCCGCCCCCCGCTTCCGACTCCTTCACATTGTTAGCTGGAGGCACGGAGAGCGGTGCCTCTGAAAAACACACAACGCCAATTTTTATAAGGTGGAAATTATTAAACTAATGTAAATGCTACAGCAGATACTTATGCCTCCTACCTCCCCTGCCTCCCCTGACTGCACGTCACTGGTGGTGATGTTAGGTAGGTAAATGCCTCCATTATCCTTGGTCTGCTGAACTGTCACAAGGCTTATTCTCGCCTTCTTACCATGCCAAATAAATGTTCTAATCATGCCCCCAATCTCTAGAGTGTCTCTTGTTATAATAATAGGTAAGGAGTGAAGAGAGTACAACAGTCTCGGAAATAGGATCATTGTAACCAGGTTGGCTCACCCCAGGTAAGGTAAAGGGAGTTTTGCGCCATCTCATGGTATCCTCCTGAATACTATGTGAGATTGTTTTCAGGTTGTAATTATACAAGTGTGTAATATTTTGGGGATTTATAGCCCTATATAAGTAATAGATTTGGTTGCCCATGTGATTGGGATAGTACTAGACCATGCAGGTTGTTTGAAACCTGGTCAAAGATACAGAGCTGTGGATTTTTAAAAGTTGACCTGAAAGCCTGAAATTAAACCAAATTCTGTTATTCTCTCCATCAAAGGCACAAAGGTCTCTTTTGGGTTCCACACATATAAGAGGACATAATCTGGAAAGACTGATATTTTAACTGTATTGACCGATCTTGATCCCCTGAAAAAAGGGTCAATTTTGTAGTACCCCAAGCATTGGATCTAGAGTCAAATTGAACAGTATGGGTGATAAAGGACACCCCTGTCTTGTGCCCCTGTGCATGACTAATGGATCCCCCAGCAGACCATTTAGTAATAAAGAGGTAGTAGGTTGGTTATAGAAAAATGTTATCATGTTGGTGAAAGTCAGTCCGAATCCTCTCCTGACCAATATGTCAACAAGGTATGTCCATGAAACCATGTCAAACACTTTGGTCGTGTCAAGGTATAAAAGGAGACTAGGGTAATCTGATTTGAGTGTAGTAGCCATAACTGCCGCACTGGCAGTTCGTATACCTTTTACCGAGTGTCTTCCCCGACAAACCAAAGTTGATGGTCAGTTATTAAAGAGGATGAAAGGGACTGTAAGATCAGCCATTATTTTGTCTATTAATGTATAATCACATTGCGTAGGGTTACAGGGCGTTAGGTCTTTATTTGGTTTGGGAATAAGGGTGGTAAATGCCTGATTAAAATTAGGAAATAAAGATGTTACTGTTTGAAAACAATCAAAAAGTTTAAAGAGGACCGGAATGATATCATGTTTCAACATTTTATAATATTCGTCCGAGTCCCCATGCGGACCAGTAGATTTGTTAGAATGGAAAGATGAAAGAGCAGATGCTATCTCTTCCTTTGTAATGATGGCCTCCAGGGTCTCCCTCTGCTCTGGGGTGTGACAAGGAAGGTCTGCCTCATCAAGCAATCAGGTCAGGGTCCGAGGAAGAGGCCTGGTAAAGGGATTAATTATAAGTCTGGAATACCCTAGCAATATCAATAGTCTTAGTGGAGATTGTTGGATATGGGATCTTGAATGGTCGCAATATGATTGCAACGTTTGTAGGTTTTAGTCATATTGGCCAAGAAAGTACCAGCCTTATTTCCCCATCAAAAGTATTTCTTTTTCATCCACTTGGCGTCACTGGAGTACTCTTGGGATATGGACGGGGCGTTAGCAGGGATAGGCACATTTAAATAATTAAATTAGTAACCCTCCACCCCTCCATACTCCCAAGAGAAAGTTAGATTTGGGTGGGGTGTGCAGGATGGGCAGGTGTAACATGTGCAGAGAGAGTTAGATTTGGGTGGGGTGTGCAGGGTGGACAGGTGTAACATGTGCAGAGAGTTAGGTTTGGGTGGGGTGTGTTCAAACAGAAATCTAAATTGCAGTGTAAAAATAAACCAGTCAGTATTTACCCTGCACAGAAACAATATAACCGACCCAAATCTCTCTGCACATGTTACATCTGCCCCACCTGCTGTGCACATGGTTTTGCCAAAATACTATTTTTTTTGCTTTGCTAACTACTCTAAATAACCCCCATAGGCAGATATTCTATACAACCTTTCTTTCCCTCTTCGTGTAGAAGGAATATAGCTGTATACATATGTTGCGATGACTATATAGTCACAATGGTAAGAAAAGTTATCACATATCGCACTCTGTGTACACAGCTTGTGATACTGATGCGTGGTCCAGTGGGGTCGGCATTTAAAAAACAACAACAATAGACTGTGCAGGCATGGCAATGTTCACTATAATGTGTACTATCTAGTGCATGGGTCTTCAACCTGTGGCCCTCCAGCTGCCATGGAACTACACATCCCAGCATGCCTTTACTCAGTTTTAGCATAGCTTAATAGCAAAACTGTTGCAGGGCACGCTGGGATGTGTAGTTTCACAGCAGCTGGAGGGCCACAGGCTGAAGACCCATGATCTAGTGCATATCGCACGTGTTTCCAGTAGTGACCGATATTAGCATGTGATACCGATCTACGTCATCACAGCCGCTCCCCACCACCCATATTGTGTATTTTCTCTGCGGAGACGGACAACCAAGCATCGGCAGTGTGCAGGAGGAAGCAATACAAAATGCAGTTAGTATACTGCCACTGTACACCACCAATAGGGGGCACATGGGTCCAGGTGGGGGCATGAATAGTGCTGCATACACAAGTGCCACTGTACACCACCAATGATTATGGGAGGCACATGGGAACAAACACTGGGCATTGTGATAATGTGTAATGGGCATAACGCTGTGTAATAATGTGTAATGGGCATTACGGTGTGTAATAATGTGTAATGGGCATAACGCTGTGTAATAATGTGTAATGGGCATAACTGCAGCATAATGTGTAATGGGCACTACAGTGTGTAATAATGTGTAATGGGCATTACGGTGTGTAATGTGTAATGGGCATTACGGCGTTTAATAATGTGTAATGGGCATTATGGTGTGTAATAATGTGTAATGGGCATAACGGTGTGCAGCATAATGTGTAATGGGCATTACGGTGTGTAATAATGTGTAATGGGCATAACGCTGTGTAATAATGTGTAATGGGTATGACGGTGTGTAATAATGTGTAATGGGCATTATAGTGTGTAATAATGTGTAATGGGTATTACGGTGTGTAATAATGTTTAATGGGCATACCGCTGTGTAATAATGTGTAACGGGCATAACGGTGTGTAATAATGTGTAATGGGCATTACAGTGTGTAATAATGTGTAATGGGCATTACGGTGTGTAATAATGTGTAATGGGCATAACGGTGTGTAATAATGTGTAATGGGCATTACGGATGTGTAATAATGTGTAATGGGCATAACGCTGTGTAATAATGTGTAATGGGTAAAACGGTGTGTAATAATGTGTAATGGGCATTATAGTGTGTAATAATGTGTAATGGGTATTACGGTGTGTAATAATGTGTAATGGGCATAACGCTGGGTAATAATGTGTAACGGGCATAACGGTGTGTAATAATGTGTAATGGGCATTATGGTGTGTAATGGGCATTACAGTGTGTAATAATGTGTATTACGGTGTGTATTAATGTGTAATGGGTATAACGGTGTGTAATAATGTGTAATGGTGATTACAGTGTGTAATAATGTGTAATGGACATAACGGTGTGTAATAATGTGTAATGGGCATTACTGTGTGTAATAATGTGTAATGGGCATTACTGTGTGTAATAATGTGTAATGGGTATTACGGTGTGTAATAATGTGTAATGGGCATTACAGTGTGTAATAATTAGTGATGTGCACCGGACATTTTTCGGGTTTTGTGTTTTGGTTTTGGATTCGGTTCCGCGGCTGTGTTTTGGATTCGGACGCGCTTTGGCAAAACCTCACCGAAATTTTTTTGTCGGATTCGGGTGTGTTTTGAATTCGGGTGTTTTTTTCAAAAACCCCTCAAAAACAGCTTAAATCATAAGATTGGGGGGTCATTTTGATCCCATAGTATTATTAACCTCAATTACCATAATTTCCACTCATTTCCAGTCTATTCTGAACACGTCACACCTCACAATATTATTTTTAGTCCTACAATTTGCACCAAGGTCGCTGGATGACTAAGCTAAGCGACCCAAGTGGCGGACACAAACACCTGGCCCATCTAGGAGTGGCACTGCAGTGTCAGACAGGATGGCCGATTTAAAAAATAGTCCCCAAACAGCACATGATGCAAAGAAAAAAAGAGGCGCACCAAGGTCGCTGTGTGACTAAGCTAAGCGACACAAGTGGCCGACACAAACACCTGGCCCATCTAGGAGTGGCACTGCAGTGTCAATCAAAACAGGATGGCACTTCCAAAAAATTGTCCCCAAACAGCACATGATGCAAAGAAAAAAAGAGGCGCACCAAGGTGGCTGTTTGACTAAGCTAAGCGACACAAGTGGCCGACACAAACACCTGGCCCATCTAGGAGTGGCACTGCAGTGTCAGGCAGGATGGCACTTCCAAAAAATTGTCCCCAAACAGCACATGATGCAAAGAAAAATGAAAGAAAAAAGAGGTGCAAGATGGAATTGTCCTTGGGCCCACCCACCCACCCTTATGTTGTATAAACAGGACATACACACTTTAACGAACCCATCATTTCAGCGACAGGGTCTGCCACACGACTGTGACTGAAATGACTGGTTGGTTTGTGCCCCCACCAAAAAAGAAGCAATCAATCTCTCCTTGCACAAACTGGCTCTACAGAGGCAAGATGTCCACCTCATCATCATCCTCCGATTCCTCACCCCTTTCACTGTGTACATCCCCCTCCTCACAGATTATTAATTCGTCCCCACTGGAATCCACCATCTCAGGTCCCCGTGTACTTTCTGGAGGCAATTGCTGCTGGTGAATGTCTCCACGGAGGAATTGATTATAATTCATTTTGATTAACATCATTTTCTCCACATTTTCTGGAAGTAACCTCGTACGCCGATTGCTGACAAGGTGAGCGGCTGCACTAAACACTCTTTCGGAGTACACACTGGAGGGAGGGCAACTTAGGTAGAATAAAGCCAGTTTGTGCAAGGGCCTCCAAATTGCCTCTTTTTCCTGCCAGTATACGTACGGACTGTCTGACGTGCCTAATTGGATGCGGTCACTCATATAATCGTCCGCCAATATTTCCATGGTGAGAGAATCATATGCAGTGACAGTAGACGACATGTCAGTAATCATTGGCATGTCCTTCAGTCCGGACCAGATGTCAGCACTCGCTCCAGACTGCCCTGCATCACCGCCAGCGGGTGGGCTAGGAATTCTTAGCCTTTTCCTCGCACCCCCAGTTGCGGGAGAATGTGAAGGAGATGTTGACGGGTCACGTTCCGCTTGACTTGACAATTTTCTCACCAGCAGGTCTTTGAACCTCTGCAGACTTGTGTCTGCCGGAAAGAGAGATACAACGTAGGTTTTAAATCTAGGATCGAGCACGTGGCCAAAATGTAGTGCTCTGATTTCAACAGATTGACCACCCGTGAATCCTGGTTAAGCGAATTAAGGGCTCCATCCACAAGTCCCACATGCCTAGCGGAATCACTCTGTTTTAGCTCCTCCTTCAATGTCTCCAGCTTCTTCTGCAAAAGCCTGATGAGGGGAATGACCTGACTCAGGCTGGCAGTGTCTGAACTGACTTCACGTGTGGCAAGTTCAAAGGGTTGCAGAACCTTGCACAACGTTGAAATTATTCTCCACTGCGGTTGAGTCAGGTGCATTCCCCCTCCTTTGCCTATATCGTGGGGAGATGTATAGGCTTGAATGGCCTTTTGCTGCTCCTCCATCCTCTGAAGCATATAGAGGGTTGAATTCCACCTCGTTACCACCTCTTGCTTCAGATGATGGCAGGTTCAGGAATGTTTGGTGGTGCTCCAGTCTTCTGTACGCGGTGCCTGAATGCCGAAAGTGGCCCGCAATTCTTCGGGCCACCAACAGCATCTCTTGCACGCCCCTGTCGTTTTTTAAATAATTCTACACCACCAAATTCAATGTATGTGCAAATCATGGGACGTGCTGGAATTTGCCCAGATGTAATGCACGCACAATATTGCTGGCGTTGTCCGATGTCACAAATCCCCAGGAGAGTCCAATTGGGGTAAGCCATTCTGCGATGATCTTCCTCAGTTGCCGTAAGAGGTTGTCAGCTGTGTGCCTATTCTGGAAAGCGGTGATACAAAGCGTAGCCTGCCTAGGAACGAGTTGGCGTTTGCAAGATGCTGCTACTGGTGCCGCCACTGCTGTTCTTGCTGCGGGAGGCAATACATCTACACAGTGGGCTGTCACAGTCATATAGTCCTGAGTCTGCCCTGCTCCACTTGTCCACATGTCCGTGGTTAAGTGGACATTGGGTACAACTGCATTTTTTTTAGGACACTGGTGAGTCTTTTTCTGAGGTCTGTGTACATTTTCGGTATCGCCTGCCTAGAGAAATGGAACCTAGATGGTATTTGGTACCGGGGACACAGTACCTCAATCAAGTCTATAGTTGCCTCTGAATTAACGATGGATACCGGAACCATGTTTCTCACCACCCAGGCTGCCAAGGCCTGAGTTATCTGCTTTGCAGCAGGATGACTGCTGTGATATTTCATCTTCCTCGCAAAGGACTGTTGGACAGTCAATTGCTTACTGGAAGTAGTACAAGTGGTCTTCCGACTTCCCCTCTTGGATGACGATCGACTCCCAGCAGCAACAACAGCAGCGCCAGCAGCAGTAAGCGTTACACTCAAGAATGCATCGGAGGAATCTCAGGCAGGAGAGGACTCGTCAGACTTGACAGTGACATGGCCTGCAGGACTATTGGCTTTCCTGGGTAAGGAGGAAATTGACACTGATGGAGTTGGTGGTGTGGTTTGCAGGAGCTTGGTAACAAGAGGAAGGGATTTAGTGGTCAGTGGACTGCTTCCGCTGTCACCCAAAGTTTTTGAACTTGTCACTGACTTATGATGAATGCGCTGCAGGTGACGTATAAGGGAGGATGTTCCGAGGTGGTTAATGTCCTTACCCCAACTTATTACAGCTTGACAAAGGTAACACACGGCTTGACACCTGTTGTCCGCATTTGTGTTGAAATAATTCCACACTGAAGAGCTGATTTTTTCTGTATTTTGACCAGGTATGTCAATGGCCATATTCCTCCCACAGACAACAGGTGTCTCCCCGGGTGCCTGACTTAAACAAACCACCTCACCATCAGAATCCTCCTTGTCAATTTCCTCCCCAGCGCCAGCAACACCCATATCCTCATCCTGGCGTACTTCAACAGTGACATCTTCAATTTGACTATCAGGAACTGGACTGCGGGTGCTCCTTCCAGCACTTGCAGGGGGTGTGCAAATGGTGGAAGGCGCAAGCTCTTCCCGTCCAGTGTTGGGAAGGTCAGGCATCGCAACCGACACAATTGGACTCTCCTTGGGGATTTGTGATTTAGAAGAACACACAGTTCTTTGCTGTGCTTTTGCCAGCTTAAGTCTTTTCTTTTTTCTAGCGAGAGGATGAGTGCTTCCATCCTCATGTGAAGCTGAACCACTAGCCATGAACATAGGCCAGGGCCTCAGCCATTCCTTGCCACTCCGTGTCGTAAATGGCATATTGGCAATTTTACGCTTCTCCTCAGACGCTTTTAATTTTGATTTTTGGGTAATTTTACTGAACTTTTGTGTTTTGGATTTTAAATACTCTCTACTATGACATTGGGCATCGGCCTTGGCAGACGACGTTGATGGCATTTCATCATCTCGGACATGACTAGTGGCAGCAGCTTCAGCACGAGGTGGAAGTGGATCTTGATCTTTCCCTTTAACCTCCACATTTTTGTTCTCCATTTTTTAATGTGTGGAATTATATGCCATTATCAATAGCAATGGCCTACTACTATATTTACTGCGCAAAACTAAAATGCACCACAGGTATAGAATGTAGATGGATAGTATACTTAATGGATGACGAGTGACGACACAGAGGTAGGTACAGCAGTGGCCTACCGTACTGCTATATATAGTATACTGGTGGACACTGTCAGCAAACTGCAAAACTAAAATGCACTACAGGTATAGAATGTAGATGGATAGTATACTTAATGGATGACGAGTGACGACACAGAGGTAGGTACAGCAGTGGCCTAACGAACTGCTATATATAGTATACTGGTGGACACTGTCAGCAAACTGCAAAATTAAAATGCACCACAGGTATAGAATGTAGATGGATAGTATACTTAATGGATGACGAGTGACGACAGAGGTAGGTACAGCAGTGGCCTACCGTACTGCTATATATAGTATACTGGTGGACATTGTGTCAGCAAACTGCAAAACTAAAATGCACTACAGGTATAGAATGTAGATGGATAGTATACTTAATGGATGACGAGTGACGACACAGAGGTAGGTACAGCAGTGGCCTACCGTACTGCTATATATAGTATACTGGTGGACACTGTGTCAGCAAACTGCAAAACTAAAATGCACCACAGGTATAGAATGTAGATGGATAGTATATTTAATGGATGACGAGTGACGACAGAGGTAAGTACAGCAGTGGCCTACCGAACTGCTATATATAGTATACTGGTGGACACTGTCAGCAAACAGAAAACTAAAATGCACCACAGGTATAGAATGTAGATGGATAGTATACTTAATGGATGACGAGTGACGACAGAGGTAGGTACAGCAGTGGCCTACCTTACTGCTATATATAGCATACTGGTTTACACTGTGTCAGCAAACTGCAAAACTAAAATGCACCACAGGTATAGAATGTAGATGGATAGTATACTTAATGGATGACGTGTGACGACACAGAGGTAGGTACAGCAGTGGCCTACCGTACTGCTATATATAGTATACTGGTGGACACTGTGTCAGCGAACTGCAAAACTAAAATGTACCACAGGTATAGAATGTAGATGGATAGTATACTTAATGGATGACGATTGATGACACAGAGGTAGGTACAGCAGTGGCCTACCGAACTGCTATATATAGTATACTGGTGGACACTGTCAGCAAACTGCAAAACTAAAATGCACCACAGGTATAGAATGTAGATGGATAGTATACTTAATGGATGACGAGTGACGACAGAGGTAGGTACAGCAGTGGCCTACCGTACTGCTATATATAGTATACTGGTGGACACTGTGTCAGCAAACTGCAAAACTAAAATGCACCACAGGTATAGAATGTAGATGGATAGTATACTTAATGGATGATGAGTGATGATACAGAGGTAGGTACAGCAGTGGCCTACCGTACTGCTATATATAGTATACTGGTGGACACTGTCAGCAAACTGCAAAACTAAAATGCACCACAGGTATAGAATGTAGATGGATAGTATACTTAATGGATGACGAGTGACGACAGAGGTAAGTACAGCAGTGGCCTACCGTACTGCTATATATAGTTTACTGGTGGACACTGTGTCAGCAAACTGCAAAACTAAAATGCACCACAGGTATAGAATGTAGATGGATAGTATACTTAATGGATGACGAGTGACGACACAGAGGTAGGTACAGCAGTGGCCTACCGTACTGCTATATATAGTATACTGGTGGACACTGTCAGCAAACTGCAAAACTAAAATGCACTACAGGTATAGAATGTAGATGGATAGTATACTTAATGGATGACGAGTGATGACACAGAGGTAGGTACAGCAGTGGCCTACCGAACTGCTATATATAGTATACTGGTGGACACTGTCAGCAAATTGCAAAACTAAAATGCACCACAGGTATAGAATGTAGATGGATAGTATACTTAATGGATGACGAGTGACGACAGAGTTAGGTACAGCAGTGGCCTACCGTACTGCTATATATAGTATACTGGTGGACATTGTGTCAGCAAACTGCAAAACTAAAATGCACCACAGGTATAGAATGTAGATGGATAGTATACTTAATGGATGACGAGTGACGACACAGAGGTAGGTACAGCAGTGGCCTACCGTACTGCTATATATAGTATACTGGTGGACACTGTGTCAGCGAACTGCAAAACTAAAATGTACCACAGGTATAGAATGTAGATGGATAGTATACTTAATGGATGACGATTGATGACACAGAGGTAGGTACAGCAGTGGCCTACCGAACTGCTATATATAGTATACTGGTGGACACTGTCAGCAAACTGCAAAACTAAAATGCACCACAGGTATAGAATGTAGATGGATAGTATACTTAATGGATGACGAGTGACGACAGAGGTAGGTACAGCAGTGGCCTACCGTACTGCTATATATAGTATACTGGTGGACACTGTGTCAGCAAACTGCAAAACTAAAATGCACCACAGGTATAGAATGTAGATGGATAGTATACTTAATGGATGACGAGTGATGATACAGAGGTAGGTACAGCAGTGGCCTACCGTACTGCTATATATAGTATACTGGTGGACACTGTGTCAGCAAACTGCAAAACTAAAATGCACCACAGGTATAGAATGTAGATGGATAGTATACTTAATGGATTATGACACAGAGGTAGGTACAGCAGTGGCCTACCGTACTGCTATATATAGTATACTGGTGGACACTGTGTCAGCAAACTGCAAAACTAAAATGCACTACAGGTATAGAATGTAGATGGATAGTATACTTAATGGATGACGAGTGACGACACAGAGGTAGGTACAGCAGTGGCCTACCGTACTGCTATATATAGTATACTGGTGGACACTGTGTCAGCAAACTGCAAAACTAAAATGTACCACAGGTATAGAATGTAGATGGATAGTATACTTAATGGATGACGAGTGATGACACAGAGGTAGGTACAGCAGTGGCCTACCGAACTGCTATATATAGTATACTGGTGGACACTGTCAGCAAACTGCAAAACTAAAATGCACCACAGGTATAGAATGTAGATGGATAGTATACTTAATGGATGACGACACAGAGGTAGGTACAGCAGTGGCCTACCATACTGCTATAAGTATATATAGTATACTGGTGGACACTGTCAGCAAACTGCAAAACTAAAATGCACCACAGGTGTAGAATGTAGATGGATAGTATACTTAATGGATGACGAGTGACGACAGAGGTAGGTACAGCAGTGGCCTACCTTACTGCTATATATAGCATACTGGTTTACACTGTGTCAGCAAACTGCAAAACTAAAATGCACCACAGGTATAGAATGTAGATGGATAGTATACTTAATGGATGACGAGTGACGACAGAGGTAGGTACAGCAGTGGCCTACCGTACTGCTATATATAGCATACTGGTGGACACTGTGTCAGCAAACTGCAAAACTAAAATGCACCACAGGTATAGAATGTAGATGGATAGTATACTTAATGGATGACGAATGACGACAGAGGTAGGTACAGCAGTGGCCTACCGTACTGCTATATATAGTATACTGGTGGACACTGTGTCAGCAAACTGCAAAACTAAAATGCACCACAGGTATAGAATGTAGATGGATAGTATACTTAATGGATGACGAGTGATGATACAGAGGTAGGTACAGCAGTGGCCTACCGTACTGCTATATATAGTATACTGGTGGACACTGTCAGCAAACTGCAAAACTAAAATGCACCACAGGTATAGAATGTAGATGGATAGTATACTTAATGGATGACGAGTGACGACACAGAGGTAGGTACAGCAGTAGCCTACCGTACTGCTATATATAGTATACTGGTGGACACTGTGTCAGCAAACTGCAAAACTAAAATGCACCACAGGTATAGAATGTAGATGGATAGTATACTTAATGGATTATGACACAGAGGTAGGTACAGCAGTGGCCTACCGTTCTGCTATATATAGTATACTGGTGGACACTGTGTCAGCAAACTGCAAAACTAAAATGCACCACAGGTATAGAATGTAGATGGATAGTATACTTAATGGATGACGAGTGATGATACAGAGGTAGGTACAGCAGTGGCCTGCCGTACTGCTATATATAGTTTACTGGTGGACACTGTGTCAGCAAACTGCAAAACTAAAATGCACCACAGGTATAGAATGTAGATGGATAGTATACTTAATGGATGATGAGTGACGACACAGAGGTAGGTACAGCAGTGGCCTACCGAACTGCTATTAGTTTATATAGTATACTGGTGGACACTGTCACCAAACTGCAAAACTAAAATGCACCACAGGTATAGAATGTAGATGGATAGTATACTTAATGGATGACGAGTGACGACACAGAGGTAGGTACAGCAGTGGCCTACCGTACTGCTATATATAGTATACTGGTGGACACTGTCAGCAAACTGCAAAACTAAAATGCACCACAGGTATAGAATGTAGATGGATAGTATACTTAATGGATGACGACACAGAGGTAGGTACAGCAGTGGCCTACCGTACTGCTATATATAGTATACTGGTGGACACTGTGTCAGCAAACTGCAAAAATAAAATGCACCACAGGTATAGAATGTAGATGGATAGTATACTTAATGGATGACGAGTTACGACACAGAGGTAGGTACAGCAGTGGCCTACCGTACTGCTATATATAGTATACTGGTGGACACTGTCAGCAAACTGCAAAACTAAAATGCACCACAGGTATAGAATGTAGATGGATAGTATACTTAATGGATGACGACACAGAGGTAGGTACAGCAGTGGCCTACCATACTGTTATAAGTATATATAGTATACTGGTGGACACTGTCAGCAAACTGCAAAACTAAAATGCACCACAGGTGTAGAATGTAGATGGATAGTATACTTAATGGATGACGAGTGACGACAGAGGTAGGTACAGCAGTGGCCTACCTTACTGCTATATATAGCATACTGGTTTACACTGTGTCAGCAAACTGCAAAACTAAAATGCACCACAGGTATAGAATGTAGATGGATAGTATACTTAATGGATGACGAGTGACGACAGAGGTAGGTACAGCAGTGGCCTACCTTACTGCTATATATAGCATACTGGTTTACACTGTGTCAGCAAACTGCAAAACTAAAATGCACCACAGGTATAGAATGTAGATGGATAGTATACTTAATGGATGACGTGTGACGACACAGAGGTAGGTACAGCAGTGGCCTACCGTACTGCTATATATAGTATACTGGTGGACACTGTGTCAGCGAACTGCAAAACTAAAATGTACCACAGGTATAGAATGTAGATGGATAGTATACTTAATGGATGACGATTGATGACACAGAGGTAGGTACAGCAGTGGCCTACCGAACTGCTATATATAGTATACTGGTGGACACTGTCAGCAAACTGCAAAACTAAAATGCACCACAGGTATAGAATGTAGATGGATAGTATACTTAATGGATGACGAGTGACGACAGAGGTAGGTACAGCAGTGGCCTACCGTACTGCTATATATAGTATACTGGTGGACACTGTGTCAGCAAACTGCAAAACTAAAATGCACCACAGGTATAGAATGTAGATGGATAGTATACTTAATGGATGACAAGTGATGATACAGAGGTAGGTACAGCAGTGGCCTACCGTACTGCTATATATAGTATACTGGTGGACACTGTCAGCAAACTGCAAAACTAAAATGCACCACAGGTATAGAATGTAGATGGATAGTATACTTAATGGATGACGAGTGACGACAGAGGTAAGTACAGCAGTGGCCTACCGTACTGCTATATATAGTTTACTGGTGGACACTGTGTCAGCAAACTGCAAAACTAAAATGCACTACAGGTATAGAATGTAGATGGATAGTATACTTAATGGATGATGAGTGACGACACAGAGGTAGGTACAGCAGTGGCCTACCGTACTGCTATATATAGTATACTGGTGGACACTGTCAGCAAACTGCAAAACTAAAATGCACTACAGGTATAGAATGTAGATGGATAGTATACTTAATGGATGACGAGTGATGACACAGAGGTAGGTACAGCAGTGGCCTACCGAACTGCTATATATAGTATACTGGTGGACACTGTCAGCAAACTGCAAAACTAAAATGCACCACAGGTATAGAATGTAGATGGATAGTATACTTAATGGATGACGAGTGACGACAGAGTTAGGTACAGCAGTGGCCTACCGTACTGCTATATATAGTATACTGGTGGACATTGTGTCAGCAAACTGCAAAACTAAAATGCACCACAGGTATAGAATGTAGATGGATAGTATACTTAATGGATGACGAGTGACGACACAGAGGTAGGTACAGCAGTGGCCTACCGTACTGCTATATATAGTATACTGGTGGACACTGTGTCAGCGAACTGCAAAACTAAAATGTACCACAGGTATAGAATGTAGATGGATAGTATACTTAATGGATGACGATTGATGACACAGAGGTAGGTACAGCAGTGGCCTACCGAACTGCTATATATAGTATACTGGTGGACACTGTCAGCAAACTGCAAAACTAAAATGCACCACAGGTATAGAATGTAGATGGATAGTATACTTAATGGATGACGAGTGACGACAGAGGTAGGTACAGCAGTGGCCTACCGTACTGCTATATATAGTATACTGGTGGACACTGTGTCAGCAAACTGCAAAACTAAAATGCACCACAGGTATAGAATGTAGATGGATAGTATACTTAATGGATGACGAGTGATGATACAGAGGTAGGTACAGCAGTGGCCTACCGTACTGCTATATATAGTATACTGGTGGACACTGTCAGCAAACTGCAAAACTAAAATGCACCACAGGTATAGAATGTAGATGGATAGTATACTTAATGGATGACGAGTGACGACACAGAGGTAGGTACAGCAGTAGCCTACCGTACTGCTATATATAGTATACTGGTGGACACTGTGTCAGCAAACTGCAAAACTAAAATGCACCACAGGTATAGAATGTAGATGGATAGTATACTTAATGGATTATGACACAGAGGTAGGTACAGCAGTGGCCTACCGTACTGCTATATATAGTATACTGGTGGACACTGTGTCAGCAAACTGCAAAACTAAAATGCACTACAGGTATAGAATGTAGATGGATAGTATACTTAATGGATGACGAGTGACGACACAGAGGTAGGTACAGCAGTGGCCTACCGTACTGCTATATATAGTATACTGGTGGACACTGTGTCAGCAAACTGCAAAACTAAAATGTACCACAGGTATAGAATGTAGATGGATAGTATACTTAATGGATGACGAGTGATGACACAGAGGTAGGTACAGCAGTGGCCTACCAAACTGCTATATATAGTATACTGGTGGACACTGTCAGCAAACTGCAAAACTAAAATGCACCACAGGTATAGAATGTAGATGGATAGTATACTTAATGGATGACGAGTGACGACAGAGGTAGGTACAGCAGTGGCCTACCGTACTGCTATATATAGCATACTGGTGGACACTGTGTCAGCAAACTGCAAAACTAAAATGCACCACAGGTATAGAATGTAGATGGATAGTATACTTAATGGATGACGAGTGACGACACAGAGGTAGGTACAGCAGTGGCCTACCGTACTGCTATATATAGTATACTGGTGGACACTGTGTCAGCGAACTGTAAAACTAAAATGTACCACAGGTATAGAATGTAGATGGATAGTATACTTAATGGATGACGATTGATGACACAGAGGTAGGTACAGCAGTGGCCTACCGAACTGCTATATATAGTATACTGGTGGACACTGTCAGCAAACTGCAAAACTAAAATGCACCACAGGTATAGAATGTAGATGGATAGTATACTTAATGGATGACGAGTGACGACAGAGGTAGGTACAGCAGTGGCCTACCGTACTGCTATATATAGTATACTGGTGGACACTGTGTCAGCAAACTGCAAAACTAAAATGCACCACAGGTATAGAATGTAGATGGATAGTATACTTAATGGATGACGAGTGATGATACAGAGGTAGGTACAGCAGTGGCCTACCGTACTGCTATATATAGTATACTGGTGGACACTGTCAGCAAACTGCAAAACTAAAATGCACCACAGGTATAGAATGTAGATGGATAGTATACTTAATGGATGACGAGTGACGACACAGAGGTAGGTACAGCAGTAGCCTACCGTACTGCTATATATAGTATACTGGTGGACACTGTGTCAGCAAACTGCAAAACTACAATGCACCACAGGTATAGAATGTAGATGGATAGTATACTTAATGGATTATGACACAGAGGTAGGTACAGCAGTGGCCTACCGTTCTGCTATATATAGTATACTGGTGGACACTGTGTCAGCAAACTGCAAAACTAAAATGCACCACAGGTATAGAATGTAGATGGATAGTATACTTAATGGATGACGAGTGATGATACAGAGGTAGGTACAGCAGTGGCCTGCCGTACTGCTATATATAGTATACTGGTGGACACTGTGTCAGCAAACTGCAAAACTAAAATGCACCACAGGTATAGAATGTAGATGGATAGTATACTTAATGGATGATGAGTGACGACACAGAGGTAGGTACAGCAGTGGCCTACCGAACTGCTATTAGTTTATATAGTATACTGGTGGACACTGTCAGCAAACTGCAAAACTAAAATGCACCACAGGTATAGAATGTAGATGGATAGTATACTTAATGGATGACGAGTGACGACACAGAGGTAGGTACAGCAGTAGCCTACCGTACTGCTATATATAGTATACTGGTGGACACTGTGTCAGCAAACTGCAAAACTAAAATGCACCACAGGTATAGAATGTAGATGGATAGTATACTTAATGGATGACGAGTGATGATACAGAGGTAGGTACAGCAGTGGCCTGCCGTACTGCTATATATAGTATACTGGTGGACACTGTGTCAGCAAACTGCAAAACTAAAATGCACCACAGGTATAGAATGTAGATGGATAGTATACTTAATGGATGATGAGTGACGACACAGAGGTAGGTACAGCAGTGGCCTACCGAACTGCTATTAGTTTATATAGTATACTGGTGGACACTGTCAGCAAACTGCAAAACTAAAATGCACCACAGGTATAGAATGTAGATGGATAGTATACTTAATGGATGACGAGTGACGACACAGAGGTAGGTACAGCAGTAGCCTACCGTACTGCTATATATAGTATACTGGTGGACACTGTGTCAACAAACTGCAAAACTAAAATGCACCACAGGTATAGAATGTAGATGGATAGTATACTTAATGGATGACGACACAGAGGTAGGTACAGCAGTGGCCTACCGTACTGCTATATATAGTATACTGGTGGACACTGTGTCAGCAAACTGCAAAAATAAAATGCACCACAGGTATAGAATGTAGATGGATAGTATACTTAATGGATGACGAGTTACGACACAGAGGTAGGTACAGCAGTGGCCTACCGTACTGCTATATATAGTATACTGGTGGACACTGTCAGCAAACTGCAAAACTAAAATGCACCACAGGTATAGAATGTAGATGGATAGTATACTTAATGGATGACGACACAGAGGTAGGTACAGCAGTGGCCTACCATACTGCTATAAGTATATATAGTATACTGGTGGACACTGTCAGCAAACTGCAAAACTAAAATGCACCACAGGTGTAGAATGTAGATGGATAGTATACTTAATGGCTGACGAGTGACGACACAGAGGTAGGTACAGCAGTGGCCTACCGTACTGCTATATATAGTATACTGGTGGACACTGTGTCAGCAAACTGCAAAACTAAAATGCACCACAGGTATAGAATGTAGATGGATAGTATACTTAATGGATGACGAGTGACGACACAGAGGTAGGTACAGCAGTGGCCTACCGTACTGCTTGTCGAATACTGTGACAGAGGCAACCTGCTGAAGGCCTAACAGTTATATATATGTACTACGGGATAGTACGTATATTATGTATACACCTAATAATCACAATATCAAAATCACAATGCATTCACTAGTATAGTATGAAAGCATAACAGAATCCATTTTGGTTCTAGCTAGATGTTTCTAGCAGATTCATTTGTATTTCATTTGAACTTTATACACAGAAAGAAAGTACAATAACAATTTCTTGGCAGTATTAATTCCACCTACGCACTTCCGAAAAGCTCATAGTGTCCAGCTTAATTCCTAATATGGACACAGAGCTGAAGATCACGAGTATCTTGTAGTTTTCTTGACAATTGTCCTAATATTGCATAACACTGTATTCCAGAGGTCTGAAATCATATGGGAGGGATATAAGAATGGGGCGTAACTGTGTATTATATAAAACTCATTGTTGTTACGTGTATCTGGTGTTAAAGTATTTTGATTCAGGCGTGAGAGGATGTCCCTCTCGGCCTGTATATGGGCGTGGCCTTTTTAATAAATAATAATTGATTTTTATAAATCCATTTTCAATTCATTATTTTACCTAACAACCCAAACAGCAACAAGATGGTTAATTTAGTTAACCTTAGAAATTTAACAATTTGGGGGCTATGTGCTTGGAACTATAGATCTCGATCTCTTCATCAAATTCTCAAAGGGGTGTGCCAGCCAGCCAGCAGCTGAGGATGGAAGGAATGTCCCAAGTCATTACAGCACTGGTAAGTATAGAATACCATGGTATGTGCTATATTCCAGTACATGCTGTTTCTATACCTGCCAGCTGTCTGTGTGATTGTATTTTTTATAATATGAGAATTAGGAGTGGAGAGATTGACTAAGCTAGTAAAATAACTCAGGGACCTGTTTGTTGTTGCTTATTTGTAAAAAGAATACCAAAATTAATTCAAAGTTTGTATTTGGGCAGATAAATAGTAACCTGGGGTCTTCACTCTATAAATGATTGCGTGAATAAGTGCTTTGGAAAATCTTCACGAGGTCTGAATGTGTTCCAATCTGCATTTACAGTATCACGTGCCCTCGTTAACGCTGTAAGTGACAGATAAGATAAGAGCCAAATAAAGTAAAAAGCACATAGACCACCTCCCCTCTTTAGTCCGCTACACGTGTGTAAGAAGGGTACATGAAATAGAGTGAACAACCCGAGGTTATAGGGATTATATGTAATTGAGTGTAATTATATATTGCAATACTGAGCTGCTAAGAGCTGCTGGTTGTTTTAACCATAACCTAAGCCTGTTTGCTAACATTGTAGTTTGTGATAAGAGGGTCTACCGCAGTTTCCCTGTTGACAGACGTGTCGCGTGTGTGAAAAATTGCAGGGATTGCAAATTTTTCCAGCGTATGGGAAGGGCAGGGAGAATTAACCCTAAGTGTGCATATCATGTATGTAAGAAATATTCCATAGAAGCACAAATTTTGTATAGTACTGTGACAAAGGGTACAGTCTATGTTTTGCATTTCAATCATGCTGTATAATATTGGCCTGATCAACCAATACTAAGCGTATTTTGAAATCGGCGAAACTGTTGAAATCTGCAAGATATTGAAGTTTGCAAACTGTATTTTTTTTATCATTTAAAGTATGAAGCCCAATTTATGAAACTAGGCACAGATTCAGTACAGCATGATAAGAAAATGAAATACTGTACATCAGGATTGAAATGAAAACCATGGTACCAAAAGAACACTGCCGGTGCGCTGGCGAAACTGTATTTAAATTTTTGTGTTTTATGGTGTCTTGTGTGTGGGACATAATGGGCAGTGTTTGTTCAGTTAAGTATATTCTCAGATTTGTGTCTAATAGAAACCTTCTGTCTGTGACTGGCATGGTTACAGGTTTTGTAAGTGAGGTTTATATATATATATATATGTGTGAACTGAGGAAACAAAAGAGTTGATGTCCGTGTTCAAATGGCTTTTGGCAGATCTGTAGTTAAAAATATGTGTTTATCTAATGTTACTATCTAACTATGAAGTGAAGTTTCCATATGGTATTGTTTAATACATAAATATTCTTTAATGCAATATATTGTGAAAAGGTCTGCCAGCAAATTAATGGCTGGATGCCGTGTGATTGTATTGTAATATAAAGAAGAAAAAAAAAATAAGTAAAAAAAAAAAAAGCCTTCAGTTTCCAACGCTGTGTAGCACGGAGAGCTAGGGAGCCCAGAATCGTGCATTCCTCCACCCCCTTTCCAGCAGCAGTGTAAGCCATGACATAGTAAAGAAAAAAAAGTGTTCAGTGAGCTTTATTTTTTTTTCATCTAATAAGATGGATCATAATAAGCATAAGTCAGTGGTTTCCAAAAATTTTTTAATCATGGCGCCCTAGAATATCAGAAATTTTTTTCACGGCACCCCTAGGCCAAAAATGTATCATTGAGAAATGTAAAAATAAATATTACATTAAGTAGATGGCGTTTATATGTCATCCTTAGGGTCAGTTGTGTGGTGAGGAACAAGATTTGCTTCTGTTTGGCCACATATTTTATGACTGGCAGCCACCAGCACTGGATAATTTGAATTGGTCCTGGACCACCAACCCAGGGCACCCCTGCAAGTGTCCGAGGCACCCCAGGGAGCCGCGGCACATAAGTTTGGGAACCTCTGGCATAGGCAATACTCTAAATATATTTTCTGCTACAAATATTGTTGGAAGAACAATGATTGTAATTTTAAATGTTTGTTATACAAATGAGCTACTCTATTTTTGTTTTAATATTAGAACTAATATCTTAAACAGATGTGGGTTAGAGATGTCAGTGCTAACAGCGTTAGAGCTAACAGATCTGCATCTGGCAGACAGTCAAGAAGACAACGCCCTATTGCGGAACACGCATTCTGTAATGTATATGCTGTAAATCAAAGATTGCGATAAGCAATTAATCACTACGATTCCAGTATTAACATACGCTTAGACAATTCTTCAAAGTTATTTGGAAGAAACCTAATTTGTAAGTTACAGTGTAAAATCATACTACATCACGGATGAGGTATTTCCAAAGGTTCCAGGAAGTTTAAAGTAGGGACAGATTCAGTTGGATACATAGCATACATATATATCATTTACCCTGTGTTTCTATGAATGGAAGTAAAAAATATGCTTGCTAAAATCCTTAACAAAGGATAGGCAGTGATAATATAGATATACATTGCAAAAGTTCTTAGTGGACTGCACAATATGCAGTAATGAACCAGGTTCCGTAGCCAGGAAGTGTGGGGATATGATTGTATAAGATAGCTATACAGATAATATAAGCGGTAGTGTTGTTAAATAAATAAGTGAGGTTTCAGTGAATCCGTGTATGTGGCAAGGCATTCCATAGAATGGATGCAGTCCAAGGAAAGTTTGCTTGGAAGCAAATAATGAGTGTGCATGAGAGACGTAGATTTTGTGTGGACCGGCCAGTCTGAATTATATTTTGAGATAAGCAAAGAAATGTATAGTATGTTGATGTAGTACGATTACTAAATGTAATGTTGATGGAATAAATCACACTGTATTGAACTACATTATGCTAAAGATTTATATACAATCTTTCTTTTTTACTTGCAAAATTAACCTACATTTTTTTTACCTACAGATGGTGTAACCAGTAAATTATTTAAAGTATTGGTGTCAGATACTAAACAGTTGTGTTTTCTTGCAGAACAGGACACAAGGTGTCGCAAGACAAAAGTCAACGGTGTGCTGACATAGTTAACTACCTAGGTCATTATTTGGCGCTAGGTCAAAGATAGTTAAAACCCTTAGAGGGTGGAGCCTTGGTATACATTTATTGATAGATAGATATATATGTATGACCAGATGATAAATCTCTAGATACAGTAATTTTTTTTTTGTAAATGCTATATGCATACATTCAAGTTCATAACCAAAGAAATTATAGAAGGTAATACAATATTACACTTTATCATGAATAAGACATTATGGATACACAGTCAGAGCCAAACCATCCACTTATGTATAAGCAAGAACAAAGGAAAAATAAAAAATATGTTGAATACTGAGGTTAAGCAGTAGATTTTATATGATGTGTACATTTTACCTCTGACAGTATACAACTTAGATATAAAATAGCAATAGTGTAGCTTGCACTGGCGCTCAGATTTAAAGATGTATCCCTTCATTCAATAGGGGATATATGAACCAACAGGGAAATTGTAACAAATGATTTGTTCCATGAAAAATGTGTTTATTATGACACATAAACTCACTGACATACGACATACATAAAGTGCATGGGTGAATCTGGACCAGTTAAAGTGACCGTGCAATAGATGTAAATCTCTCACCATATAATGGGATTGCGGTGGGCTAGCTTAAAGAAGCAACATGGGTCCGAGGCTGAAAATAGCCTAGGCACCACCGCAGATGGTTTATTCAGCGTATCAGTCCTTTTACTTGCTTCACTGATCCTCGTCACCCGATTCCCCCGTCCAAGAACCTATCCTGGTAGGGTTTCATCTGGTGGCACAGTGATGCCCAGCTCAGAGTGTTTCCTGCTGATGTCTGATTCACAGGATCCATCACAACTTAGATACAGCTGCATACTTGTCTTCCTCGCCCCCCAAAAGTGGGGAGTATAAGGAATATAATGTGGATGAGTAAGACAATTATAGTGATTTCACACATCATGATTACATCGCATTTTACATTGCATTTAAAGAAAAAGAAAAAACTGATTAACAGGAGAATAATTTCTCGAGCATCCATAGAGGATAATGGGATGGTGAATTAGTGAATTAGTATTATTAATAATAAAGTGTTGCTGCCAATTTTCATTAAGGGGAAATGTCATGAGTTATGCAAAATCTAAGGGTAACTAACATGAAATAGATTCACAAGCTTTCTATAGTGGGATGAAGTTTAATGGAGAAGTGGAGAAGTGTACATTGTGTTTTGGCATGGGACCAAAATAACAAATTATGTGATAATAAGAGGGATCGTGATGGTGATAAAGAAAGCTATAGCATGTTTACTGCAGATGTTTGGGTTGATTAAAAACAACATTGTTTTAATACAACATAGTTTAATGCTAAAAAAGGAACTATAGTATGTGTAACAGGTGTTAAGGGGTTATTTGAGAAATGAATAATAAGGCCAGAGGTGTGAGCTATTGTTTCAAAGACAGTAAAGTTTCTTTACTGATAGAGTTTATAGGAGTTTGAAAAATATTTTGTGTTTAATATGTGTAATGTTGAGAATAAAAAAGTCATAATGTGACAAGGAAGGTTTAAAGAATCGAGCATTATTAATCTACAAAAGAGACAGGAAAGGCAGAATTTGAATCATGGCATGGTCCAATCGTTGGTTCAATAGTGGTAGAATTACACCTAAGCCTCTGCTTAGTCTCTCTTCCATATCATTTTTTGTTATTCTTTTTGGAATCCAGCAAAGATATATTATCCAGAGCAAAGATATATTATCCAGAGACTGATTCAAAACTACAAAATGATTTGACGATTCAGATGTGTCACACAAATATTTAAACAGTTACAAGAATATCAAAAGCTGCAAGAACCATGGAAAGATATTTAACCAACACGAAAACACACAGTCCGGCACAGGACAAATCACTAATAGAGTGAAGACGGTGTTATGGTGAGAAGTTGTTTATGTTTCGGTTCCATTACAGATCGCATAGGATGGTCCTTGGCAAGTACCGCTGACTACTGATACAGCCGTTGCAAAGGCTGCAGAAGAAGGATACCTAGATCCATGAGCTTCCAATGAAATGAAAAGGTCAGAGACCAGAGCTTAAAGGAACCTAACACTAAAAACAATTGTATGGAGATACAGAGACTTTTACTACTGTTACTACCACAGAGTTGTATTTGAATGAACCCTTCAAACAAGATAGAGATGATTATGATCATTGATAATAGACTATGTGCTTATAAGCTAATATCCTACAGAACTTTTAACATTTCTGAAAGTATACGGGAGTGACGTTATTTATAACAGCATTAGGACTTAATTTATTTATTATTCTTTGAAGAGAGAGCGAGCAAACGTGTGGTGTAGGTATGAGTACTCATCCATTATTGTAGATGGGAATTATTTCAATAAGACCCTTCCTTCCTCTTTTCTTTTCTAAGCAGGAAATCCAGAGAGATTTATGACCGTGTAACGAACACACTTTGAAAAACGTGGTTGTGAGTATTATACTCCACTTGAAGACAGATGTATAGATTAATGCATGGATAATTTAAATAATTTAGGATATTATTCTGAGGAGTATCCAGTCCAGCAATACCATTAATTGTTGGAAAGATTTTAAGTACTGCAGCTATATAAATTGTATTGCTAATCTTTATTTAAGATTATTATAATTGTTAGATATGTACACATAGACACTAGCATTGTATAATAGCAGGCCAAAGTTCTCTATGCAAGTTACATTTGATGTGATTACCAAAACTTTATAGAGTCGTGATAATAGTGAAACACGGTACATGTGTATAGATACAACAGTATCTCAAGAAAGAACCACTGGTGATAATGTCAGCTACACATATCAGGTGTATGTCAGTTAATGGAAATAAAATAGGTCAATAATACAGAAAAAAAATTAACTTATGAAGATAGGAAAGATTGATTTAAGGGAATGTGAAAGAATTGTTACAATTTACTAACCTAATATTTCTAGATGTGCTAGATATAATGAGTTGGGTATATAAATAGTGTTTACACATGATGTTCATTAAAGTTTATGATTTACTAAATTTATTTTACCAGGAGTAGATTCAAAGGTTAAAAGAAGATATCATACATAACGGGGAATGGTAGTTGTCACTATGTCCTTAGGATATGATATATAATTGGTTACCTATTAATTCTAAAGATGTTTGTTATTTAAGAAGATTGATTTAGCAATTTTATACAAAAACACATAATAACTTAAGAAAAGTTTTCTTGCAGGATGAACTATTCCTAAAAAGAGTAATTGACTCAGTAATCAGGAAACATGTTCCTGCCACCAGAGCATCAATAAAACCTCGAATTGGTAAAGGTGGCTAATAAGTTCTCCTATGGCTAATGAAGTCGTATGATTAATCAACTGGGAGTTGACGTTTATTTCATTTTAATTATTGATAACATGATTGAACTTTATGATAGGATATTCCCGAACTGTGGACATTTGTGATGATTCCAGGACATTGGACATGAACTATTACGATACCATATTGTTCTACATTCTTTAATACCACAAATTGGAGGATATTGTTGATTTCCGGAAACAGCACTTTGAGCTCATTGCTGTGCTTATTTGACCAAAGACATTACGGATCCTGATACGTGTATTGCCAAGTATATAAAGGAGGTCCATGATATAAGAGAAGAACTTTAACCAAGGCATTATGATATGGACTGGAAAAGATAAATGTTTAAATCCTAGTATTCAATTTTCAAGATTAGGAAAATGTTTTTAAGTATATTGTATGTGATTGTATGTGATGATGTATTCTGTGATGAGGTTTATTCTTTGGCGACCCCGATGTGATTATAGCCATTCATTTGATGTTCACCGCCTACAGGTGCGGCCTATGCCGTATTTGGAAACCTACTGCCAGACGCAGAATAGCAATACTACATGAAATGATTATTAGCAAACTATACGTTCCCAGAAATTCTCCTGAGATGACAGGGCACATGGATAATGTCCCTGATCAAAGGGTGGAGCTGTCGAATACTGTGACAGAGGTAACCTGCCGAAGGCCTAACAGTTATATATGTACTATGGGATAGTACGTATATTATGTATACACCCAATAATCACAATATCAAAATCACAATGCATTCACTAGTATAGTATGAAAGCATAACAGAATCCATTTTGGTTCTAGCTAGATGTTTCTAGCAGATTCATTTGTATTTCATTTGAACTTTATACACAGAAAGAAAGTACAATAACAATTTTCTTGGCAGTATTAATTCCACCTACGCACATCCGAAAAGCTCATAGTGTCCAGCTTAATTCCTAATATGGACACAGAGCTGAAGATCACGAGTATCTTGTAGTTTTCTTGACAATTGTCCTTATATTGCATAACACTGTATTCCAGAGGTATGAAATCATATGGGAGGGATATAAGAATGGGGCGTAACTGTGTATTATATAAAACTCATTGTTGTTACGTGTATCTGGTGTTAAAGTATTTTGATTCAGGCATGCGAGGATGTCCCTCTCGGCCTGTATACAGGCGTGGCTTTTTAATAAATAATAACTGATTTTTATAAATCCATTTTCAATTCATTATTTTACCTAACAACCCAAACAGCAACAAGATGGTTAATTTAGTTAACCTTAGAAATTTAACATGCTATATATAGTATACTGGTGGACACTGTCAGCAAACTGCAAAACTAAAATGCACCACAGGTATAGAATGTAGATGGATAGTATACTTAATGGATGACGACACAGAGGTAGGTACAGCAGTGGCCTACCGTACTGCTATAAGTATATATAGTATACTGGTGGACACTGTCAGCAAACTGCAAAACTAAAATGCACCACAGGTATAGAATGTAGATGGATAGTATACTTAATGGATGACGAGTGACGACACAGAGGTAGGTACAGCAGTAGCCTACCGTACTGCTATATATAGTGTACTGGTGGACACTGTGTCAGCAAACTGCAAAACTAAAATGCACCACAGGTATAGAATGTAGATGGATAGTATACTTAATGGATGACGAGTGACGACACAGAGGTAGGTACAGCAGTGGCCTACCGTACTGCTATATATAGTATACTGGTGGACACTGTCAGCAAACTGCAAAACTAAAATGCACCACAGGTATAGAATGTAGATGGATAGTATACTTAACGGAGGATGACACAGAGGTAGGTACAGCAGTGGCCTACTGTACTGCTATTAGTACATATAGTATACTGGTGGACACTGTCAGCAAACTGCAAAACTAAAATGCACCACAGGTATAGAATGTAGATGGATAGTATACTTAATGGATGACGAGTGACGACACAGAGGTAGGTACAGCAGTGGCCTACCGTACTGCTATATATAGTATACTGGTGGACACTGTGTCAGCAAACTGCAAAACTAAAATGCACCACAGGTATAGAATGTAGATGGATAGTATACTTAATGGATGATGACACAGAGGTAGGTACAGCAGTGCACTCTGCACTGTACTCCTCCTATATAATATTAATTATACTGGTGGTCCCCAGTCCCCACAATAAAGCAGCACACTGAGCACAGATATGGAGTGTTTTTCAGGCAGACAACGTATACTGGTGGTCACTGTCAGCAAAACTCTGCACTGTACTCTTGCTATAGCTGCTCACCAGTCCCTACAATTAAGCAGTGTGAGCACTCAGCACAGATATATTATGCAGCACACTGAGCACAGATATGGTATGGAGCGCTTTTTTCAGGCAGAGAATGGATAAAAACTGGTGGTCACTTATCAGCAAAACTCTGCACTGTACTCCTCCTAACAGCTGCTCCACAATCCTGCCCACAATTAAGCAATAAACCAATCAACTTCTACAATAAACGGAGAGGACGCCAGCCACGTCCTCTCCCTATCATCTCCAATGCACGAGTGAAAATGGAGGCGACGCGCGGCTGCTTATATAGAATCCGAATCTCGCGAGAATCCGACAGCGGGATGATGACGTTCAGGTGCACTCGGGTTAGCCGAGCAAGGCGGGAAGGTTCTAACCTGCCTCGGACCCGTGTAAAAAAGGTGAAGCTTAGGGGGGTTCAGTTTCCGAGAAACCGAACCCGCCCATCACTAGTAATAATGTGTAATGGGCATAACTCTGTGTAATAATGTATAATGGGTATAATGGTGTGTAATGGGCATTATAATGTGTAATAATGTGTAATGGGTATTACGGTGTGTAATAATGTGTAATGGGCATAACGCTGTGTAATAATGTGTAATGGGTATAAAGGTGTGTAATAATGTGTAATGGGCATTACAGTGTGTAATAATGTGTAATGGGTATAACGCTGTGTAATAATGTGTAATGGGCATAACGCTGTGTAATAATGTGTAATGGGTATAAAGGTGTGTAATAATGTGTAATGGGCATAACGCTATGTAATAATGTGTAATGGGTATAACGGTGTGTAATAATGTGTAATGGGCATAACGCTGTGTAATAATGTGTAATGGGTATAACGGTGTGTAATAATGTGTAATGGGCATTACAGTGTGTAATAATGTGTAATGGGTATAACGGTGTGTAATAATGTGTAATGGGCATAACGCTGTGTAATAATGTGTAATGGGTATAACGGTGTGTAATAATGTGTAATGGGCATTATGGTGTGTAATAATGTGTAATGGGCATTATGGTGTGTAATAATGTGTAATGGGTATAACGGTGTGTAATAATGTGTAATGGCGCTGGAGATGGGTTTCAATTTTCAGCTGGGTGCTCATAATTCATGTTGCTGTTTGTGCTGTACTATACAGATTGTATGACATAGGTATGTACATTACACTTGTACTTTGTAGTTAAATTGTGGTAAATCGCAAATTCTGGTCTGGATTCATTGAATTGTATCACGAGAATGAGTGCATGTGGCACGTAAAAAGCGCGGACTATGCCAACAGGACACAGAGTTATCAGGTATAAGAACAGATTATCAGATACAGCAGAGCCAGGAACAGCGCTGCAGATCTAAATTGGGTAAAGAAGAGGATCGCAAATTTCCAAAGTGTTTTTGTAGGAGCACAAGAAGTACATGGAATCACAACGTTCAGGAGCCGGGACGGATGAGGTTTACAAGCCAACACTGTGGTATTATGGCCTCATGAAATTCACTTTGGAGCAAGAGCCAAGGATAAGGTCACAGTGTAATCTGGATCCGGATTCTCCCACTCTTGTGGAAGAGGAGGCATCGGAGAGTCTGGATCTGGTAAGTACACACACATTTGTATTGTATTGTACACACACATTTTTACATGGAGATCATTTTTGAGCCTTCCATGAGCGAGGCAACTGAAGTGGACGACCCAATTCCACAGCCATGACCCCCAAAACAGCGAAGGTCGTCCAGAAACCCACTTCTACCCCGTCCAGCTCACAACAGTTTTTTACTCACACCAAGGTTCTTAATAGGCCCCCGGACTTGGAGCAAACTTTTGGCAATTACATCATGGCGGAGATGCGACTGATGAAGGATGATCAAAAGAAGATCTACAAGCGTCTGGTTCCTAATGCTACCTCATGCACAAAAACAAATCTCTTGTCAAGGCATGTGAGATAACACCACCTGCCAGGCGCTGTCTCCCAAATGTGCCCCCACCCACATAACCAACCCATGCAGTATGCGCCGGGAAACCCTCCTCAACAATCGAGTTTTCTGCCAGGACCCCCTCCTCCCATTCCAGTGTCTCCTCCAGTGGTGCGTACTTAGACATGCTTAGTACATAGTCCTCTGTACTGGACCATCCTCATTTTTTAAATGTATTCATTTTTTTCAAACCGTTTTTTTTGGTTGTGTTTAAAAAATTGTTGTTGCCGTTACACTAGTCTCTTGCTCCAAGTGACCTGTATTGAGGTCATTAGTACCACAGCGTTGGTTTCTTGACCTCATTGTCCCGGACTTCTGATCATTGTGATCTATGCACGTCTTGTGTTCCTTCTAAAAGCACTGTTCAGAAATCTGCACTTTATCTTCTCCCCTCAATGTATGGTGGCAGCACGGATATTCTGTGGGATACGCCTGATTCCTCTACTGGTTACTGGTAGCATAGTCCTTGCTTTAAGGGCTCTTGTTCTCGCGATAGAGTCAATGGGGTAAATTTACTAAGATTTAAGATGTTCTGTTTAAGATGGGAAGTTGCCCATAGCAACCAATCAGATTTCAGGTCTTATCTTCTAGAGGGGTCTAGATAAATGAGAAGTAGAATCTGATTGGTTGCTATGGGCAACATCCCATCTTAAATAGAACTCCCATCTTAGTAAATTTACCCCAATGAGTCCAGACCAGAATTGGCGATTTTCTTGTTTTCTTTCTGTAAAGTTTTTTGAAGAAAAAAAGTGTTGTTTTTCTTGTTTAATTAATGGTTGCTAATGCAAATGGCATTTTGTGTAACATATTTTTGTAAAAATCAGAGGGTCAGCGAGATGTTATGGAGCCAATGTATCATTTAATACTTGCTGCTGATTTCCCCAAAACAACCGTACCTCCCAAATGTAAGTAGAAGGAACTGCAGCAGGAATCTCCCATACCTTCACACATGTACATCTCCAGGCAAGGGTCAGGTAAGTTTTTTTTTTTTTTTTAAATACAACAACCCTAATTCACCTGCAAGTAAAAAACAACAAAAAAACAGAACCTTTGAACAGACATAACTTATTTAAAAAAAAAAAAATATATATATATATACATATATATATATATACATACATACATACATACATACACACACAGCAGAAGGGAATATGGAAATCACATGATGTAATTGCAGTTTCCTGACAGGCCACTGCCCCCACTCCGCATAAATGCACTGATATAAAATGTCTGCCACTATTTATTTACACAGATAAAAAATCACAAGTACATATAGGGGTATATGCAATTGCGGTCGAATTCCCGAAATTGTCGAATTTCGGGAATTTTTCGCCAAAAAAAATAAAAAAAATCGTCAATGCAATTCAGTGCTTTCCGTCAAAAAAACGGACTTTCAAAATTCGACTTTTTGAAATTCGATTTTGTCAAATTCGACTTTTCTGCAATGATACAAGTGCTGCAATTCGACCAAAGTGTATTCAATTGAAGTTTGGAAATATGACAACAGTGCTTTTAGACAGTGAATTCGTCATTTTCAATCCGCCACACTTTGGAGGGTGAAACCAATAAAAAAAATTTAAAACATGTTTTATTGGGTGTTTTTTTTTTGGTAATAGCATATCTATTTATATTAGAAGGGATTAGGTACTTGGGTTGTCTTTTTTGGAACAGAAAAAGAGTTTTTGTGTACTCAGCGCTAGTTGTGTACTGTAAAAAATTATTATTTAAACCTGAAATATAAATAAAAATACAACTAAAGTGTGCGGTCTGTCATATCGAATGATTGACTCAGTAAACTGTATGAATAAATATCAATAAGTACTTTATCAAATGATTGTTAAAAATAACATTACAAACGACACAAGCAGCATTTACTTAATAACAATTACTCAGTTGTTTTACCGATTATTATGGCAAACAATATAATGAGGTTTCTTAGTTATAATACTGTATAAAATACAATTGCACTGGCGTCCCAGTGTTTAGTAAAAATAGTCCCGCAAGAATTTATCACAGTCTTATTGGAGGTGGACTTCAGATGTGTAGGAACATATAATTACCCGTGTGCTGATTCCTTTTGTTGGGCACGGCTGCACTCCAGATAATTGGAGGCTTTTTGATGTTCTTTGGATATAACTTCACAGGCTCGCTTACTCGTCACGGATATTTAGACCCCTCTGCGGAGGTCAGCAGCATTCAATCAGTGCGGGTAAGCAGATTACCGGACATCAGCGGCACAGCACTGCGGAGATCAGCAGCATTCAATCGGTGCGGGTAAGCAGAGTACCGGACATCAGCGGCACAGCACGGAGATCGATGTCTGTGCTCCTGGTGAAAAGCCGCCGGCTGCAGCGCCTGGCGTCTGGCAGATCGTAGAGTATTGTAGTATAGAAAGCCGTTAGCCGGATCAGACAACGGGTAATACCGAACAGCTGGAGTGTGAAAAGTGGGCGTCAACGCGTTTCGTCTCCTTGGTAACCGGAGACTTCCTCAGGACAGATACCTCCCCTCTAATCAGTCACGTATTTATACACTATATAATGAGATCATTTGTGGCGGCTGGGTCTCCTTAATAGGTTAAAAATATTTGATTTATGTGCCGCACATAGTAAAGAGTCATTCTTTATAATGAAAAACATTATTAAGCAATACTTATATTAAATCAGCAATCTACTGAATCAATCTGACAGAATTCATAACATTAGTACATATATTAGTAATACATATCTTAATAATTAGACCAAATTACCATCTTTTTTATCAATTAGTCAAATACCTTATTCAGACGTGCATTTACGAGTTAAATATATTTTTAAGTAAGTAAATTTCTCTAATATATGGACAAAAATCCTTGCACATTTTGTACAGAGAAATTATTAATTAGATCTTAACCGTATCTGAAATAACCTAATACATGTTACAAAGTTAATAAGAGACAAATAAAAAAATTATTCCTAAATTAGATAAATATAAAAATTATAAAAACTAAGTTAATATTAGTGTTCTCTCTATCTGCACTTTCTCATCATTATGGAGCTCTATTTTAGTCCTGTAGAAATAATTATCTTAAGATGTGAGTTTATAATAATTTCTCTTTAGGATTATTGTAACATGTATTAGGTTTTCTATATTCCAACTGTGTAGATTTTATTGTATCACCTTCTAAATCAGTGTGTTTTTGACTCCCCTTGAGTTCTTCATCCTTATCACGTATGAATTTACTTCTTTTGAAGTTCCACCAACACTTCAAAGATACAAATGAACAGAAAAGAAAACCCTCCACGTAGAATAGCGCACACACAAAAATACTTATTGGTTTGATGAATCTCTCAAAGTCTCATGTGACCTCAAAAAACAAAAAAGAGTACATATAGTGTTATATCTTTATGATGTTTCTACTAAGTCTTTACGGGAAAACTCGTACCCTTAATTTTGTCTACCGGATTAATGATAGACAAGAATAGCATCTGAAACTATAGGCAATTAGGGGATGAAACCACATACAAAAAAATGAGAGGAAACCCCACAAAGAAAATATCACTTCAAATAAAGGAACTTATAGAGAAATATAATAAAAAGGGAGTGCTTACTGAGGCTGAGGCAAAGTTTTTGTTTATTGAGGATCCAGTTGTCCCAACAATATATGTATTGCCAAAAATACATAAGAGCCTCACCAACCCTCCCGGACGACCTATAGTGTCCGGGATTGGCTCAGCTACTGCCAACCTGTCCCAATGGATTGATTTCCATCTACAGGGTTTTGTATTGCTTAATCCCTCTCATCTCAAGGATACGAGAGATACCATAGAATTTTTAGAAGCTACATCTTGGGAAGAAAATTATTGGTTGGTAACTGCAGATGTTAGCTCACTTTACACCATTATTTCTCATCAACAAGGTATTCTGGCTGTAAAGAAGGTCCTTAATAGGTCCTCCTTGGAGAAATCCCTACAAAACCTGATAATAGATGGTGTTGAGTTCATTTTGAACAATAATTATTTTTTGTTTAAAGACGAATATTTCATCCAAAGAAAGGGTACCGCCATGGGCACCAGGTTCGCCCCGAGTTACGCAAATATATTTATGGGCGTATGGGAGGAAGAAAAAGTATGGTCAAACAACCCATTCGGGGCGAACCTGGTGTCATGGCGACGGTACATAGATGATATTATTTTCATCTGGAAAGGAGAGAGATCTCTCCTGGATGATTTCTGCATGTATCTTAATTCCAATGAACAAAACATTTCCCTCAGTTTCAATGTTAGTGCTCAGGAGGTCAATTTTCTTGACTTGAGCATTTACATCGAAGAAGGATATATAAAAACAAGAAATTATAAAAAAGACACAGACTCCAGGTCATATATACACAAAAATAGTTGTCACCACCAGAACTGGTTGAATGGCATACCATCAGGACAGTTCAAAAGGCTTAGACGTAATTGTACTGATGATGATGTCTTCCTTGAACAAGCCAGTGAAATGAAAAGTAATTTTTTGAAATGTGGTTATGAAGAAGAGAAGGTCTCACATTCTTTGGAGACTGTGGTCGGAGTCAGTAGAAGTACTTTACTTGAAAAAAGAGGCCCAAAAGAGAGAAATGATGACAAATTCAAATGGGCGTTTATCACCCGGTATACAACACAACACAAAAAGGTAGAAAAGATCCTAAAAAAGCACTGGTATTTATTAAAGAAAGATCCGGTAATAGGCAATGACCTCCCAGATTTGCCTGTGTGTATATTTCGGAGGGCACCCAATTTGAAAACAGAGTTAGTAAGAAGTCTCCATCCTAGCTCTCCAAAAACATCCACAATTCTATCAAAAGGTTTTTACAGATGCGCAAATTGTATAGGCTGTAAGAATGTAAAAAACAATTTTGGAAATAAAACAGAGAAGGTGAATATTAATGGAAAAGAATGTAAAATCAGGGAATTTATAACATGTAATTCCACCAATATAATCTATGGTATAGAGTGTTCGTGTAACCTTTTTTACATTGGTAGAACAAGTAGGCAATTAAAGGTGAGAGTAGGAGAACACCTACGAAACATCAGAAAGGGGGTAGAGACCCATGCCCTTTCCAGCCATTTTAAAGAGAAACACAATAGTGATGTCAATCATATAAAGAATTTTTTTGGTTTAAGAAAAATCACTTGTGATCCAAGAAATAGTGATATTAGTAAGAAATTAGCAAAAAATGAGATGCAGATGATACATCAATTCGAAACCCTAGTACCAAAAGGAATTAACAAAGATTTCGAATTGAAATGGTTCCTATAAGGGAGCCAAGGGTGTCTGTGATCACTCTTCTGTTTTCTTTCTAATCGTTCACTTACACTTTTTAAATTTTATTTATTTATGATTTTTATATAAACTTTTATGGATATGGATATATTAAAGTACTGTTTATAAAGGTGTTTAATGTAAACCTGAAAAGATCCTGTTTATAACCAGTGTGTTTATACATTTAAGGAACATCTAACCATTTTGGTTCCGGATTAAAACAATGGACTACGTCCGATAAGGAAATCGTTCCCCGTACTGTTAAGAGACTCATCTTCAATGTGGAACTGTAAAGAATGAGTAGAGAGAGACGGGGAGCATTCTCCGGAGATGCGCGACTCACTTCCGGTTAAGAACATGATGCTGCGGGAGTTGCGGAACGTCACTTCCGGTTAGTGACGTGGCGCCTATACAACACCGGAGGATAGAAAGCGGGAAAATCGAATACTTACAAAACCAATAACGGACCTAATGGAGAGGAACTGCACTATTAGATGTATAGAGATAGGGAAATCATAGGTGATCCATGTCTAGTTTTAGGGATATTATTAGGCTTTAGGTGATGGGTATAAAAACCCTGGGATGTTTGTCCTCCATACACCTTGAGGAAGATACCTTTGTGTATTGAAACGCGTTGGTGAGGAGGGGCTCTGCAAACGGAGGACCACTATCCAGGACGAAGGACTGTTTCCAGGGACGCCTGAGGTCTCTTCATTAATCCTGTGAAAAAGTCTATTTTTTTAGAATAGACCATTCCATCCGGTAGGAGTCCAATATTTGCAGATGTCATAATTCGGCTGTTTTTAAAAAAAACTGTTTTGTCTACTTGTTGATTGGTAGACCACCATTAATGGTGGGAGGCTAATTTTTATCTTTGTTTGTGAAAATAAAATGTGGTTTTACACTATGGTAGCGTATCTCTGTTTTCACATGTAATATCCTGAGGAGGTACGGTTGAAAATCTGGAAAGGAGAATCCTTCAAGAGGAGGGACCCTGTGGGATCATTTGGAGTTTCAGATGCTATTCTTGTCTATCATTAATCCGGTAGACAAAATTAAGGGTACGAGTTTTCCCGTAAAGACTTAGTAGAAACATCATAAAGATATAACACTATATGTACTCTTTTTTGTTTTTTGAGGTCACATGAGACTTTGAGAGATTCATCAAACCAATAAGTATTTTTGTGTGTGCGCTATTCTACGTGGAGGGTTTTCTTTTCTGTTCATTTGTATCTTTGAAGTGTTGGTGGAACTTCATTCCCTCTGTTAAGATAAGCAGCCACGTGTGCGCAATTGCGACTGTCTATCTATTTTCTGGGCATCCTCTTGCCTAGACCCCTGGGTCAAAGATATTGTTACCCAGGGGTACAAACTGGAATTTCAAGACCTCCCACCTCACAGATTCTTCAAATCAGGCTTACGAGCTTCGCTGACAGAAAGTGCTATCCTAAAGGAAGCCATTCAAAGATTGGATCAAACAAATGTTATTGTTCCAGTTCCACCTCACCTAATGCAGAAAGGTTATTACTCAAACCTGTTTGTGGTACCGAAACTGGATGGTTCGGTAAGACCGATATTAAACATAAAGTCATTAAACCTGTACTTGAGGGAATTCAAATTCAAGATGGAGTCTCTGAGAGCGGTGATCTCAGGTCTGGAGGAGGGGGAATTCCTAGTATCCCTGGATATCAAGGATGTGTACCTTCACATTCCGATCTGGCCGCCTCACCAGGCTTCTCAGATTTGCACTGCTGGACTGTCACTATCAGTTCCAGGCCTATCCACAGCACGGAGGGTGTTCACCAAGGTCATGGCAGAGATGATGCCACTCCTCCGCAGGCAGAGAGTGAACATAATTCCATATCTGGACGATCTGCTGATAAAACCATCTTCCATGGAAAGGTTGTTGCATAGTATAGCTCTCTCAACTGGACTACTCCAGGATCACATGTGGATCCTGAACCTTCCAAAGTCACATTTGGAACTGACACGGAGACTGCCCTTCCTGGGAATGATACTCGACACGGAAGAGCTAAGGGTGTTTCTACCGGCGGAGAAAGCGTTGGTGATCCAAACAATGGTACGGGATGTCCTGAAGCCAACCTGTGTATCAGTTCATCAGTGCATTCACCTTCCGAGGAAGATGGTAGCCTCCTACGAGGCTCTACAATACGGAAGATTCCATGCAAGGTCATTCCAACTGGATCTCCTAGACAAATGGTCGGGATCCCATCTTCACATGCACCAGCGGATACACCTGTCGCCGAAAGCCAGAATTTCACTCCTCTGGTGGCTGCAAACTTCTCACCTACTCGAGGGCCGCAGGCTCGGGATTCAGAATTGGATCCTTCTAACCACGGATGCAAGTCTCAGAGGTTGGGGAGCAGTCACCCAAGGGGAAAACTTCCAAGGAAAGTGGTCAAGTCTGGAATTCATCCTTCTGATAAACATTCTGGAACTAAGGGCCATATACAACGGCCTTCTACAAGCGGCACATCTTCTGCAAGGTCAGGCCATTCAGGTTCAGTCGGAAAAATGTAACGGCGGTGTCCTACATAAACCGACAGGGAGGAAGGAAGAGCACAGCGGCGAAGTCAGAGGTTACAAGAATCCTCCTCTGGGCAGAAAAGCACGCGGTGGCGCTGTCAGCAATCTTCATACCGGGAGCGGACATGAAAGGTTAGTATCTGCACACTCCGTATATTCATAAAATGTTCTGGGTGTATGTGATTCATCACCATACAGCCACGGATAGAAACCCCTTTCTCAAGTAATAGACAATACTCAATGTGTTTAGGGGGTGCTGTCAACTACAGTGTACGTAGACTTAAATTGAGGGGAGAAAACAGTAGGAAATCTGTATTGTTGACGCACTGGCTGGAGATAGATTTATCATAAAATATAACCTTTATTGAATATACATTATAATAGAATATATGCTGTTGTTAATATCCCGGACTACAGTGAAACATAGAGGTTAAAATTACAAAACAAACATATATGTGAATAAGAAAAATTGAAAGATGTGAATAAAGTATTAAAAAGACGTGTCCACGTGTGGTTTTTGATAAGCGACCCACTTAGGGTTGCTACATTCACCTATATACGTCATTGTTTAATCACTTTGATGTATTGGTCTTACAAGACTGTCTTTATCTATAATGATACCACTGACATTGACACTGACTCAGCAGAATTGCCTCATTGGGAATCTCCCTAGTGAAGGGGTTATGAGTGTTTTATGGGTGTCACGACACTAGCTGGCCTCCAATAATAGAGTGTTTATATTGTCATAGATCGCTGATCCTACATAACCCCTATAACTATATTTCCAGGTCAAGTTCCACTGGGAAATAAATCTCCCTCTCACAGGGATGTGTCACATTTATTATTGATGTCCCTGGGAGTGAGAGTATAGATGCTCGGACTAGATTATTAGATGGGGTTGTTTTAAGGATTGTAGCAATTCCAATTTTCATAAACAACAACCCATGATCACATAAATGTTTGTGATCTAATCTAGTCTGGCTGGATATATGAGAGATGTAGCTTTCATTAGGGGTATAGCAATCCCAATTCTAATAGAAATCAATCTGCCTGCACAAATATAGCTTTCATTAGGGGTATAGCAACCCCAACTCTGGTAGAAAGCAAGTTGCTTGTAAATACGGCTTTGTTCCTATTTATATAGCTTTCATTAGGGCTATAGCAACCCCAACTCTAGTAGAAAGCAAGTTGCCTGTAAATACGGCTTTGTTCCTATTTATATAGCTTTCATTAGGGCTATAGCAACCCCAACTCTGGTAGAAAGCAAGTTGCTTGTAAATACGGCTTTGTTCCTATTTATATAGCTTTCATTAGGGCTATAGCAACCCCAACTCTAGTAGAAAGCAAGTTGCCTGTAAATACGGCTTTGTTCCTATTTATATAGCTTTCATTAGGGCTATAGCAACCCCAACTCTAGTAGAAAGCAAGTTGCCTGTAAATACGGCTTTGTTCCTATTTATATAGCTTTCATTAGGGCTATAGCAACCCCAACTCTGGTAGAAAGCAAGTTGCCTGTAAATACGGCTTTGTTCCTATTTATATAGCTTTCATTAGGGGTATGACAACCCCAATTCTAGTAGAAAGCAAGTTGCGTGTAAATACGGCTTTGTTCCTATTTATATAGCTTTCATTAGGGGTATAATAACCCCAATTCTAGTAGAAAGCAAGTTGCCTGTAAATATGGCTTTGTTTCTATTTATATAATTCCAGATTACATGTCCGAGCACATTAGATTTATTATGTACACCGTTAAAGGAACAATCCCTATTAGTTTTCACTGACGGTGTGCAATAATTGTCATATAGGGGATATGGCGGTCCTAATTTCTACATATATGGTGGTCTTTAGAGGTCTCAATTCAGTGGTTGAAAATATAGGGAAGATTGCTTATTTTGCAAAGGTGTATATAATCCCATCTATATATCCTAAGAGATACAGTGGGGATCGAAAGTTTGGGCACCCCAGGCAAAAATTCATTTTAATGTGCAAAAAGAAGCCAAGGAAAGATGGAAAAATCTCCAAAAGGCATCAATTTACAGATTAGACATTCTTATAACATGTCAAAAAAAGTTTGATTTTATTTCCATCATTTACACTTTCAAAAGAACAGAAAACAAAAAATGGCGTCTGCAAAAGTTTGGGCACCCTGCAGAGTTAATACCTTGTACTGCCCCCTTTGGCACGTATCACAGCTTGTAAACGCTTTTTGTAGCCAGCCAAGAGTCTTTCAATTCTTGTTTGAGGTATCTTCGCCCATTCTTCCTTACAAAAGTCTGCCAGTTCTTTGAGATTCCTGGGCTGTCTGTGACGCACTGCTCTTTTAAGGTCTCTCCATAGATTTTCAATTATGTTGAGGTCAGGAGATTGTGAAGGCCATGGCAAAACCTTCAGTTTACGCCTCTTGATGTAATCCACCGTGGATTTGGAGGTGTGTTTAGGATCATTATCCATTTGTAGAAGCCAGCCTCTCTTTAACTTCAGCTTTTTCACAGATGGCATCAAGTTAGCATCAAAATTTGCTGGAATCTTATTGAATCCATTTTTCCTTCTACTCGTGAAATGTTCCCTGTGCCACTGGCTGTAATACAACCCCAAAGCATGATTGATCCACCCCCATGCTTAACAGTTGGACAGAGGTTCTTTTCATTAAATTCTGTGCCCTTCCTTCTCCAAACGTACCTTTGCTCATTCCGGCCAAAAAATAGGATTTTGGTACTTACCAGGTAAATCCTTTTCTTTGAATCCATAGGGGGCACTGGAGTACTCTTGGGATATGGACGGTGTTAGCAAGGACTGGGCACTGAATATTCAAATTTCAGTAACTCTCCTCCCCTCCATACTCCCAGAATGCCAGTGTTTTTTCCTGAGGCGAACAGGATAGAGAGGATGAACAATGGAGAATTACCTATAATATTATAACATAACGGACAACAATAAAGTTGACACATAACGTAACTGACAACTAACCAGTTGACACCATAACCGATAAATCGGTGAGAATGTGTTACCATAAGATCCCCTGAACTTACCACAACCAGGTAAAACTGCTCTGGGTGGGCGTCCAGTGCCCCCTATGGATTCAAAGAAAAGGATTTACCTGGTAAGTACCAAAATCCTATTTTCTTTTTCATCCACTAGGGGTCACTGGAGTACTCTTGGGACGTACCAAAGCTTCCCTCGTGGGCGGGAGAGCTGTTTGGACCTGTAACACTAGGCGGCCAAAGGTAGATGCTGATGCCGCAAACGTATTACTTGTAAAAGCGCACAAATGTGTGCACTGATGACTATGTAGCCGCACGGCAATTCTGCGTCGTAGACACCCCACGACCAGCTGCCCCTGAAGTTTCCACAGAACGTGTGGAAAGAGCTGTTACTGATGTAGGCGGCTGTAACCTAGCATGAAGGTAAGCCTGACGTATGGTCAGTATAATCCATCTGGATAAGGTCTGCTTAGAAGCTGGCCAACCCATTTTGGCAGCATCATAGAGAACAAACAACGTATCCGTCTTACAAACTGTAGACGTTCGGGACACATAAACGCGTAATGCGCGTACCACATCCCAATTTCCAGACTGTCCTGTTAACACAGGAACTACTTTTGGTTGATTGATGTGAACATATGACACTACCTTTTGCCAGAAAGCGGGATTCGTACGAAGCTCCGCTCTGTCATCATGAAACACTACAAACAGTGGCTTGCATGCCAATGCACCCAAATCTGAAACACGCCTTGCCGAAGCTAAGGCTAGGAGAAAAAATCGCTTTCCAAGTGAGAAACTTAACATCCACTTAATGTAAGGGTTCAAAGTATGAAGCTGTACAAAATATACAACCAGATTCAAGTCTCATGGCGCTGTAGGTGGAATGAATGGAGGCTGTACTATGAGAACACCTTGCAGCAAAGGTGTGTGAGACGGCAATAGAGCCAATATTCTTTGAAAGTAAATTGACAAAGCAGATACCTGCACCTTTAGTGTAGATAAACGCAGTTCTCCATCTAACCCCGTTTGTAGAAATAAAAGACTGAATAACTTGAAAGATGTCGGAAACTTCCGAACTTCACACCAACCTATATAGGCACGCCAAATCCTGTAATAATGAGCTGTCGTAACTGGATTTCTAGCACATAACATGGTTGTTATAACCGATAGTGAAATGCCCTCTCTTCTTAAGAGGGCGGTCTCAACAGCCACCCCTTCAAACGCATACGCGCTAAATCGGGGTAAAGGAATGGACCCTGTCGTAACAGGTCCGGACGTAACGGAAGCGGCCAAGGATCGTCTGCGAGTAGTCCGCGGAGATCCGAGAACCAAGCTCTCCGAGGCCAATGAGGCGCCACTAGTATGACTGTGATGGACTCTCGTTTGATCCGTTTTAGCAACAGAGAGAGAGCAGCAGAAACTGTGGAAACAGATAGCCGAGGCTGTATGGCCACGCAATCGTGAGAGCATCCACTGCCACTGCCTTTGGATCTCGCGTTCTGGACACATACTGGCTTTTGGTGATTGTGGCGAGATGTCATCAGGTCCACTTGAGGGTAACCCCACCTCTGGACCAACATGTGAAACACTTCTGGATTTAATGGCCATTCTCCTGGATGAAAATCCCGATGGCTGAGATCATCCGCCTCCCAGTTGTCCATTCTCGTAATGAACACTACCGCCAATATCACTTGGTGATGTTCGGCCCAATTGAGGATTCGAGCTACTTCCCGCATTGCCATGCGGCTTCTCTTTCCCCTTTGTTTATTGACGTACGCGACCGCCGTTGCGTTGTCTGACTGCACTTGGACTGTCTGAGACCGAAGCAAGTGCACTACTTGTCGTAGCATTGTAAATTGGTCGGAGTTCTAGGACATTTATAGACAGCAATCTGTCGTGATCCTCCCAGAGACCCTGGAGCTGACAATTTTGAACTACAGCTCCCCAACCTCTGAGACTCGCATCTGTGATTAGAACTATCCAATTCCAGACGCCTCACCGAGTTCCAGCGGTTAGAGTGTGTACTTGGAGCCACCAGAGTGTAGAAACTCTGGCCCGTGGAGACAACCTCACCCTCTAGTAAAACTGCAGATGCGAGGCCCACCACTGTGCGAGCACATGCAGTTGAAAAGGAAGTGAGTGAAATCTTCCGGACAGAAGCGCTTTGAAAGCCGCCACTATTGTGCCTAACCGGCGAATGCACAAGCATACCGAGGCTTGAGCACTAATCGTACCAGATGATGAATTGTCTGTACTTTCTGTTCTGGTAGACAAATTCCTCGATCTACCGTATCGAGAATAATTCCTAGGAAATGAAGTCGTTGAGACGGAATCCGATGTGAATTCTTGAACATGACAAACCAACCGTGCTGAACCAGCACATTGTACCTTAGCAACGCATGTTGAAGGCGCATTTGGTTGAGACGGAGCTTTGATGAGGAAATCGTCTAAGTACGGAACTATTATCACTTACAGGATAATGAGATGAGCCATCAAAACATACATCACTTTGGTGAATACCCTAAGCTCTGACGAGAGGGCAAACGGTAGAGTCTGAAACTGATAATGGATCTGCCGTATTGCAAACGCAAGAACCTCTGAAGAGGTGGCCAAATCGGAATGTGTAAGTACGCATCCTCGAGATCCAGCGCAATCATGAATTCCTGTGGCTCTAAACCTGCAAGTACTGTACGCAGAGATTCCATCTTGAATCTGTAGTAAGTATGCAATATTGGCCTGACCAAGCCGTCCGGCTTTGGTACCACAACAGACTGGAATAATAACCGTGACCTTGTTGGTGTACAGGGACCGGAATCAAAACTGCTGACTCCAGCAGAGAGTGAATAGCAATTTACCGAACCGTCCTCTTCCTACAAAAACCACAGAGGCAGTAGATTGCTTTTAACACTAAATTGCGGATCCACCCATCTGTGGATATCTGCAACCATGCCAAATGAAACGTCTGAAGGCGTGCTCCCACAACTGGAGCACAGAGATGGGCTGGGAGCCCGTCATGCCACTGGCTTGCCGGTGACCGTAGCGTCCGGACGACTGGCGTTGGTTTGTTGAAAACCACGTCCTCGACCTCGCCTACCAGGCGTGGCTGTTTGTCTACCACGGCCTCGAAAGGGCTGAGGTCTAAAGGATTCGAACGCTGGTCCAGAGTATCCCGTGAAAAATACCTTTGTCCAAATCAGGACCAAACAACCTTCGCATAATGTAATGCTTCTATTCTTCTCTCGACCTTTGCCTCCGCCTGCTAAGGACGCAGCCAGAGCGTTTGTCGTGCCACAACGAGTGACGCTGAAAGGCGAGAACTGACTAGGCAGACGTCCGTAGAAGCTGTACATAGATAATCAGCAGCTTCGCAGATTTGATCAGCGAGAAGCATAAGGTGGACGTTTTGTAGGGCGGACCCGAGTCCTGTTATCCAGACAAGCAACGCCGTAGTTACCCAAATGCCAACCAAACACGGTCGAAGCAACACCCCTGCTGCTGTATACAGCGACTCTAGCATAGCTCCCATGGAGATGTCACTGACTTTAGAAACGGGTAACTAGACCGAAATCGGCGAGGTTTCGAAACCTGTGTATCAGGATCCTATTAACATCTTATTTAGAGATTCCACGCTGGAGATCTGTGGCCTTAGTAAAGACCACCTTATAAATTGTCAGAGCCTCTTCAGTCCCTGTAAACTTCAGAGACTGACGCACCCACACTATCTGACTGCTGTTCTATTCACCCTTCTCACATTCATCTTGCGCAGTTAGGCCTGGCATAGAATCGTCAGGATTGCAACATAGCAGAAACTGGGAATTTATAAGGCAAATGACAACTATCTTTGCAAAACAGGAGATGAAATGGGAGTTTAAAATATACTGTGCATGTGGTAGAACTCACTGGGAACCCACTGGTACAGACATTGGAGTGAAACAACTTTTCCGTCTTTGCTGGTGACTGACTTATTATGTAACCAGACAAATAAATAGACAAAGACAAACCAATTCCACCTCAGTAAAATTGTGTGTATATGGTCAAATTGCAGTGCACGTGGCCAGACCATAAGAAACCTGATCCAAAAATTCCTACCAACACCCCTGCGCCATCCGGTGGAGCAGTGTTGTAGGACAGGAACATTCTGGAAAAGAAACAGAAAGTATGATTAAAAAGGCCTCCAGCCATGTGCTTATAGTCAAAGAACATATAGCATATTTTGTTACATGACCATATATACATACATACATACATACATACAGTATTTTATATACATTTGCTATGGTATAACATTGTCTATGGAATAACAAGTGCTACACGAATGCATATATAACACAATGCAGCCCTTCTTTAGCATAGGCTGTTTATTGCTGCTGCTGTGGCATAATCTCTCCCCCCTGCAGCTGCGCTACAAGTAATAGGGACAGGGAAACTCCTGACTGCCCAGCATTAGCCCACTAGTTACTAGAGGGCTGTTTTTCAGGGACAGACCGCTGCAGCAGTGTGCACTGTCCGCGGTCTGAGTGATAAGAGGCGCCGGCATCCCCCTTCCCTGCTAGCCTTAGTGTGTGCAGGGAGCGCTGGCAGTGCTGAGCTGCCGGCCGTTATTGAGACAGACCGCGGCAGCAGTGAACGCTGTCCGGTCTGAGGGAGCACCTTTCCCTAAGCGACGGAGCCTCCGGCCGTTACAGGGACAGACCGCGGCAGCACTTAACGCCGTCAGCGGTCTGATTGCATTACAGGCAGGGAGCGCTGAGAACAGCGCTTGCAGCGGCCGTCCAGCGCGTCCCTCTGAGCGGCGCCGGGACTAGGGGAGCTGATAACAGCGGTGGCGGGGACGGAGCAGCGGCTCGGGCGACGCACATAGCAGTACCCCCACACGGCGGGGCGGCAGCGTGAGCCGACCGCCCCTGTCATAAATACCTGGGTTCCTGTGCTCTGACGGGGCTTCTACAGCAAGCTCCGTTCTGCATTCTCAGCTGAAGGTAGCTGATATACTTGGACTCTGACGGGGCTTCTTCCAGCAAGCGCCGTCCAGTCCTTTCTGCAGTCTCAGCTGTTGTTAGCTGAGCTGCTTGTGGCTGTGAGAGGGCTCCTTTGTGAGGCCCGACACGCCAAGAGCTGCACGCAGCAGCTTCTATAATCCCGTAGCCAGAGCTTTTGTGTAAGCTTGGAAAGGATTGTAATGTATAAAAAGAAAAACAAAAATGTTTAAAAGTAAAAATTGTATGTCCTCCTCTGGAGGTCCACACTTGTGCTTCCTGTCCATGTTAGCACCGAAAAAACACTGGCATTCTGGGAGTATGGAGGGGAGGAGAGTTACTGAAATTTGAATATTCAGTGCCCAGTCCTTGCTAACACCGTCCATATCCCAAGAGTACTCCAGTGACCCCTAGTGGATGAAAAAGAAAGTTCTATTTTAACCTCATCGGTCCACAGAATTTTATTCCAAAATGCATCAGGCTTGTCTATATGTTCATTTGCAAACGTCAAACGCTGATTTTTGTGGTGAGGACGTAGAAGAGGTTTTCTCCTGATGACTCTTCCATGAAGACCATATTTGTACAAGTATCTCTTTATAGTGGAATAGTGTACCACAACCCCAGTGTCTGCCAGATCTTCCTGGAGGGATCGTGCAGTCAAAAGTGGATTTTGACTTGCTTTTCTCACAATCCTGCGAGCTGTTCTGTCTGATATTTTTCTTGGTCTTCCAAATCTTGCTTTAACTTCCACTGTTCCTGATGACTGCCATTTCTTAATTACATTCCGAACAGAGGATATGGGCATCTGATAACGCTTTGCTATCTTCTTATAGCCTTCTCCTGATTTGTGAGCATCAACTATTCTCAGTTTCAGTGTTCTACACAACTGCTTAGAGGAACTCATGGTGCTGATTGTTGGAGGAAGGTCAGATGAGTCTGGGCTTTTAAAACCTTTGAGATTGACATCACCTGGTCTTTCCAGACGATGATTGAGAACAATCCATGACACTGCCAGGTCTCAGCTGTGCAAAGGGGGCAGTACAAGGTATTAATTCTGCAGGGTGCCCAAACTTTTGCAGACGCCATTTTTTGTTTTCTGTTCTTTTAATAGTGTAAATGATGGAAATAAAATCAAACTTTTTTTGACATGTTATAAGAATGTCTAATCTGTAATTTAATGCCTTTTGGAGATTTTTCCATCTTTCCTTGGCTTCTTTTTGCACATTTTTGCCTGGGGTGCCCAAACTTTCGATCCCCACTGTATATCTATATATGTCCTAACAGATTTGTAACTACACATCGATTGAATAAATGCACGTCCAGTTATCATACATTTTTTTTATAAATTTTTAACATCAATTCGGCCGTTGATATTACTGCGGTATGACCAATTAAGTCAAATATTTACCTTATATAATGTGTTTCCTGATAGTATAATGGTAGGAATTAAGTATAATTACAGGAATTACGCAGAGGAGAAAAAAAAAATCCTACCTCTATAATACCTTCAACTCACCTGTGTATTTATTTTTGGATAAAGAAAAAATAATTTTTTGGATAAGTCCTTCTGATAAATGGATTCTCTACATGTTCTTAATAAGGAAATTATACCTTAACCCTCCCCCTTTTTTTTTCCTTTCGATATCCGTTTTAAAACAGTTCTGGTAGCCTATATTAGGCTTTTATACATGATTGTTTCTGAACCTTTGCTCAGATGAGACCTATTAAAGCTATAATGCTTCCTCTAAACTCAGTGGTAAATTATAGTTATAAGCTTGGGAGACCTTTTTGTCTGTTATTGTTATTATTATTTTATTTATATTGTTGATATGATCTTTGTAATGATAAGCATCTTAAAATAAATAAGGTGTACTGAAAATGTATATGTAGTGTGACAAGAACACTGGGATAGTGTTTGAGGGCAGATATGTTTGTCCCAGGTTCTTGTCTTACATGTTTTAGAAAATGAAAACTTCTAGGAAAAATGCTTTTGTTTTGTCAGAACCTTTTCAGTTTGCTGTAAAAGCTGGGTAAAGGCTCTGAGAGAGAGATAAGGCGAGTTCTAGACATTGGGCCCAGTTCGGGTCTTTGGCCTCACAGAGGGCTAATCAGGGTTTCAGCTGTGTAAGTGTGTTATAGGGCTGCTAGCCTGATTAGTATGGGCAGACTGCGGGGATCTGTGTGAGAGAAACACGCTTCCTGATACAAGTGAGCTATACAGTGTTTACTGGAGAACTCTGTGTTTTTTTGTTTAGTGATAGTTAGGAACATCTTGTGTTTAGTTAGTGCCGGACAGGCAAGGTATTTTCTTTTGGTGTTTGTTTTATTTTCTGTTTCAATAAAACTGGCCGTGGCCAGTTGTACCAGAAACTGGACTTGTGTTGTTCCTCAGCTGCGCTGCGTGCTGCCATATTCCCCAGGAAGAGGTGCCTTGCACCCCTACAGTGTTACAACTTGGTGGAGAATGCGAGCACGCCGTTCTGCGCATAAGTGAAAGCAGCAGCTTTGCGAGGCCTGCAGAAAACGGTGGTTTATGCAGATACAGCCCAGTGTGAAGTTACTGAGACTCACCCCTGAGGGTTTGATATATGTCCTGGGTGAAAGCAGCTACAAAGCCGCCTAAAAAATCTGTCGACATGGAGGATCTGCTTAAAGCCTTGCTGCAAGCTACAGCGGCTCAGCAGGAGGCCAACAGACAGCAGCAGGTGGCAATGGAGGAAAATAGGAGACAACAGCAGGTGGCAATGGAGGAAAATTGGAGACTACAGCAGGAGGCCAACAGACAGCAGCAGGTCGCAATGGAGGAAAATAGGAGACAACAGCAGGCAGCTGTTGACGAACTTTACAGGCAACAGCGTCAGGATAGAGAGGCCTAAACAGAAGTGGTGCAGAGCCTTGCAGCCCGGATTGGAGATGTGGCCGTCAGTGCTCCGACCAGCTCTAGTTCTATACGGGCCAGTCACTTCCTGCAGAAAATGACAGAGGCTGATGATGTGGAGGCCTACCTGACCACCTTTGAAAGGTCTGCCGAGCGTGAGAACTGGCCGAAAGCGCAGTGGGCCAGTCTGCTGGCACCTTTTTTGTCAGGTGAGCCCCAAAAAGCGTACTTTGATTTAAGCCCTGCTGAGGCTCGGGACAATGATAAACTAAAGACTGAGATCCTGACCCGCCTGGGAGTCACGCTGTCAGTACGAGCACAACGGGTGCACCGTTGGGTGTACACCACGGAGAAGCCTCCGCGCTCCCAGATGCACGACCTTATTCAGCTAACAAAAAAATGGCTACAGCCAGAGACATTAACTGGTCCCCAGATGGTTGAAAGAGTCATCATGGACCGCTACTTGAGGTCTTTGCCCATGGTCCTGCGCAAGTGGGTGAGCCATAGAAACCCGGGTACTGCTGACCAATTAGTGGACATGGTAGAGCGGTATTTGGCTGCAGAAGAACTACTGATGACCACCCAGCAACCCATAGATCCTCGACAGCGCCCTTCAGTAAAGACTGTTCCGTGGTAAAGCGTTGCTGGGCGGTTAAGAGAACGCAAGGCTGGAGAGACTGTAAACACTGGCCCTGGAGACAGGCCAATGGGGCTAGAACGGTCTATGTTGCCCAAACGGGTTGATAATCGTGTGGTTAAATGTTTTAGATGTGGTATGCCAGGTCATGTTATTGCCAATTGCCCAGTCATGCAAGAACCCATGCAATGTGATGCTGCCTTTGAATGTCGCAGAATGTCTTTCTTTGCTAGGTTAGCCTGTACTGTGGTACCTTCACCTGAGCTGGAAAAACAAATGTGTGATGTGTTCTTAGAGGGTAACCGGGTAGAGGCCTTGCTAGATTCAGGAAGTTTAGTTACCCTCGTGGAAGCTGGGTTAATGAACCCCTCAAAGGTCCAGCAAATACCTATTGGGGTAACTTGCATACATGGGGATACCCAGTTTTATGTCACTGCTGAAGTGAATATAGAAACTTGTTGTGGGTCAGCAATGGTTAAAATAGGACTGGTCCCCACCTTGGTGCATAAGGCCATAATAGGGAGGGATTTTCCTCATTTTTGGAAACTGTGGGAATCACGTTTATCAACAGATGTGAGAAGTGAAGAGCCAGTTGGTAATACCGGTGATTGTATGGATGTACGTGTGTCTTCGGAACTTTCTGACCCTTTGCCTTTTGCCAGTTTGGCTGGGGAAGTAACAGATGGGGAGTCCAGTGAGGACCCTCTTGCTGGGAACAGAGACATAGTGGTTAGAAACGAAAGCGTGCCTGACCTGGAGGTAAAAAAGGATCTGTTTGCATCTGAACAGTTAAAGGATCCTACCTTGATAAAGGCTAGAGAGAATGTCAAGATTGTTAATGGGGAGCCTGTGGTACCAGGTGACAGGGTTACGTATCTCCACATGGCCATCTGTAATGAGCTCTTGTACCACATTGTCAAAAAGGGTGAGGATGTGGTGGAACAGCTGGTAGTACCCCAGCCTTATCGGAGAACGGTACTAGATTTAGCTCATAGTCACGTTACAGCAGGGCATTTAGGGGCAGAAAAAAACACTGAAAGAGTTTTACAAAGGTTCTTTTGGCCAGGGGTTTATAAAGAAGTGTCTAAATATTGTTCTTCCTGTCCTGAATGCCAGTATCATGCCCCTAGACCCCTTTTCAGGAGCCCACTAGTTCCCCCATGCTATTATAGAGGTCCCATTTGACAGAATAGCCATGGATCTCGTGGGGCCCTTGTTAAAGTCCGCTCGGGGCCATCAGTATATCCTGGTAATAATGGACTATGCCACTCGATATCCTGAGGCTGTCCCTTTACGCACTATCACAACCAAGGCGATAGCTAGGGAGCTGGTGCAGGTTTTTAGTAGAGTGGGAATACCAAAAGAAATTTTGTCTGACCAAGGTACTCCATTTATGTCAAGGGTCATGAAAGAATTGTGCAAATTATTTAAGGTCACTCACCTCAGGACGTCCATTTACCATCCCCAAACTGATGGGTTGGTGGAAAGGTTTAATAAAACATTAAAAAGTATGTTAAAAAAGGTGGTTGATAAAGATGGGAAAAACTGGGATTGTTTGTTGCCCTACTTGTAAATGGCCGTCAGAGAAGTTCCTCAGTCCTCTACGGGGTTTTCTCCATTTGATTTGTTGTATGGTAGACACCCCAGAGGGCTGTTGGACGTTGCCAAAGAGACGTGGGAAGGACAGCCCACTCCTTATAGAAGCGTTATTGAACATGTAACACAAATGCAGGATAGGATTGCAGCCGTGGTACCTATTGTCAAGAGAGCACATGGAACAGACCCAAAGTGCTCAACAGAGGGTATATAACCGGAGTGCCAAGATACGGGAATTTGCTCCTGGAGATAAGAGTTCTTGTTTTGGTACCCACTGTGGAAAGCAAGTTCCTAGCTAATTGGCAGGGTCCATTTGAGATTAGGGAAAAAGTGAATGAGGTTAATTACAAAGTATACCAGCCGGGAAAGAGAAAACCCGAACACATTTATCATGTTAACTTAATCAAACCCTGGAAAGATAGGTTGTCTCGGTCAGCGGAGCCTTGCCCTTCGGTGTCTTCACCTCGGTTGCTTCCCGCAGTGAAGGTGTCAGAGACATCATCAGCTGATCAGAAAAATCAGGTTAAAGAATTTGTCATTCAAAATAGGGAAATATTTTCAGAGTTGTCTGGCCGAACGACCATAATAAAACATGACATTGTCACAGAACCAGGAGTCAGGGTCCATTTAAAGCCATATAGGATTCCGGAAGCTCAGCGAGAAGCTATTTCTAAAGAAGCTAAAACCATGTTAGAACTTGGAGTCATAGAGGAATCTAACAGTGACTGGTCCAGTCCCATAGTTCTCATCCCGAAGCCTGACGGTAGCATACGCTTCTGTAATGACTTTCGTAAGTTAAATGAGGTGTCCAAGTTTGACGCATACCCCATGCCCCGTGTGGATGAGCTTATAGAAAGGCTGGGAACAGACCGGTTTCTCACCACGTTGGACCTGACCAAAGGTTACTGGCAAATACCTTTATCTGATGCTGCAAAAGAAAAAACAGCCTTTTCAGTTCCGGAGGGGTTGTACCAGTATAAGATGCTACCCTTTGGGTTGCATGGGGCTCCAGCAACCTTTCAACGGGCGATGGATAAAATTTTGAGGCCCCATAGAAAATATGCAGCTGCCTATTTGGATGATGTAGTAATTCACAGTACAGACTGGGGGTCCCATTTGGTTAAAGTACAAGCAGTACTGGACTCAATCAGAGAGGCAGGGTTAACTGCTAACCCAAAGAAGTGATGCCTCGCAATGGAGGAGGTCAAATACTTGGGCTTCACCATAGGCAGGGGTCTAATTAGACCCCAATTGAATAAAATTGATGCTATTCAAAACTGGCCTCATCCAGTGAATAAAAAACAGGTAAGGGCTTTCTTGGGAATAACTGGGTACTATAGACGGTTTATTCCCAATTTTGCGACCACGGCGGTGCCGTTGTCAGACCTTACCAAAGGGAAGCAGTCAAATATGGTGAAATGGAACCCTGATGCAGAAAAAGCGTTCCAAGCGTTAAAAGTGGCTTTGTGTTCACAACCGGTATTGATAACACCAGATTTTTCAAAAGAATTTGTGGTACAGACAGATGCCTCAGAGGTAGGGATAGGGGCTGTGCTGTCCCAAACCAGAGATGGGGACGAACACCCTATCATTTATTTGAGTAGGAAACTCAATGAGCATGAAAAAAGGTATGCCATTGTGGAAAAGGAGGCTTTGGCCATTAAGTGGGCACTAGATACCTTGAGATATTACCTCTTGGGTAGACAATTCAGACTAGTGACAGACCATGCCCCTTTAAAATGGATGGATGTAAATAGAGGCAAGAATGCTCGTGTAACTAGATGGTTTCTAGCATTGCAGGACTTTAAGTTTACTGTCGAACATAGACCGGGAACACAATTGGCCAACGCAGATGCATTGTCTCGCATCTTCTGTTTGGGGGCTACAAGTGTTCCGGCCCCTAGGTCGAAACAGGGGAGGGGGATATGTGACAAGAACACTGGGATAGTGTTTGAGGGCAGGTATGTTTGTCCCAGGTTCTTGTCTTACATGTTTTAGAAAATGAAAACTTCTAGGAAAAAATAAGAATTTACTCACCGGTAATTCTATTTCTCGTAGTCCGTAGTGGATGCTGGGGACTCCGTCAGGACCATGGGGATAGCGGCTCCGCAGGAGACAGGGCACAAAATTTAAAAGTTTGACCACTAGGTGGTGTGCACTGGCTCCTCCCCCTATGACCCTCCTCCAAGCCTCAGTTAGGATACTGTGCCCGGACGAGCGTACATAATAAGGAAGGATTTTGAATCCCGGGTAAGACTCATACCAGCCACACCAATCACACCGTACAACTTGTGATCTGAACCCAGTTAACAGTATGATAAACGTAGGAGCCTCTGAGAAGATGGCTCACAACAATAAACAACCCGATTTTTTTGTAACAATAACTATATACAAGTATTGCAGACAATCCGCACTTGGGATGGGCGCCCAGCATCCACTACGGACTACGAGAAATAGAATTACCGGTGAGTAAATTCTTATTTTCTCTGACGTCCTAGTGGATGCTGGGGACTCCGTCAGGACCATGGGGATTATACCAAAGCTCCCAAACGGGCGGGAGAGTGTGGATGACTCTGCAGCACCGAATGAGAGAACTCCAGGTCCTCCTTAGCCAGGGTATCAAATTTGTAGAATTTTACAAACGTGTTCTCCCCTGACCACGTAGCTGCTCGGCAGAGTTGTAATGCCGAGACCCCTCGGGCAGCCGCCCAAGATGAACCCACCTTCCTTGTGGAGTGGCCATTGACAGATTTAGGCTGTGGCAGGCCTGCCACAGAATGTGCCAGTTGAATTGTGCTACAAATCCAACGAGCAATCGTCTGCTTAGAAGCAGGAACACCCAGCTTGTTGGGTGCATACAATATAAACAGCGAGTCAGATTTTCTGACTCCAGCCGTCCTTGAAATATATATTTTCAATGCTCTGACAACGTCCAGCAACTTGGAATCCTCCAACTCGCTAGTAGCCGCAGGCACCACAATAGGCTGGTTCAGGTGAAACGCTGATACCACCTTAGGCAGAAAATGAGGACGCGTCCTCAATTCTGCCCTGTCCGAATGGAAAATCAGATATGGGCTTTTATACGATAAAGCCGCCAATTCTGACACTCTCCTGGCTGAAGCCAGGGCCAGTAGCATGGTTACTTTCCATGTAAGATATTTCAAATCCACCGATTTGAGTGGCTCAAACCAATGGGATTTGATAAAATCCAAAACTACATTGAGATCCCACGGTGCCACTGGGGGCACAACCGGGGGCTGTATATGTAGTACTCCTGTTACAAAAGTCTGGACTTCAGGAACTGAAGCCAATTCTTTCTGGAAGAAAATCGACAGGGCCGAAATTTGAACCTTAATGGACCCTAATTTGAGGCCCATAGATAATCCTGTTTGCAGGAAATGTAGGAATCGACCCAGTTGAAATTCCTCCGTCGGGGCCTTCCTGGCCTCACACCAACGCAACATATTTTCTCCAAATGCGGTGATAATGTTGTGCAGTCACCTCCTTCCTGGCTTTGATCAGGGTAGGGATGACCTCTTCCGGAATGCCTTTTTCCCTTAGGATCCGGCGTTCAACCACCATGCCGTCAAACGCAGCCGCGGTAAGTCTTGGAATAGACACGGTCCCTGCTGAAGCAGATCCCTTCTTAGAGGTAGAGGCCACGGATCTTCCGTGAGCATCTCCTGAAGTTCCGGGTACCAAGTCCTTCTTGGCCAGTCCGGAGCCACTAGTATCGTTCTTACTCCCCTTTGCCGTATAATTCTCAGTACCTTGGGTATGAGAGGCAGAGGAGGGAACACATACACTGACTGGTACACCCATGGTGTTACCAGAGCGTCCACAGCTATTGCCTGAGGGTCTCTTGACCTGGCGCAATACCTGTCCAGTTTTTTGTTGAGGCGGGACGCCATCATGTCCACCATTGGTCTTTCCCAATGGACCACAATCATGTGGAAGACTTCTGGATGAAGTCCCCACTCTCCCGGGTGAAGATCGTGTCTGCTGAGGAAGTCTGCTTCCCAGTTGTCCACTCCCGGGATGAACACTGCTGACAGTGCTATCACATGATTTTCCGCCCAGCGAAGAATCCTTGCAGCTTCTGCCATTGCCCTCCTGCTTCTTATGCCGCCCTGTCTGTTTACGTGGGCGACTGCCGTGATGTTTTCCGACTGGATCAACACCGGCTGACCCTGAAGCAGAGGTTTTGCCAGGCTTAGAGCATTGTAGATTGCTCTTAGTTCCAGTATATTTATGTGAAGAGACGTTTCCAGGCTTGACCACACGCCCTGGAAGTTTCTTCCCTGTGTGACCGCTCCCCAGCCTCTCAGGCTGGCATCCGTGGTCACTAGGACCCAGTTCTGTATGCCGAATCTGCGGCCCTCTAACAGATGAGCACTCTGCAACCACCATAGCAGAGACACCCTTGTCCTTGTCGACAATTTTATCCGCTGATGCATCTGCAGATGCGATCCGGACCATTTGTCCAGCAGATCCCACTGAAAAATTTGTGCATGGAATCTGCCGAATGGAATCGCTTCGTAAGAAGCCACCATTTTTCCCAGGACTTTTGTGCATTGATGCACAGACACTTTCCCTGGTTTTAGGAGGTTCCTGACGAGTTCGGATAACTCCCTGGCTTTCTCCTCCGGAAGAAATACCTTTTTCTGAACAGTGTCCAGAATCATCCCTAGGAACAGCAGACGTGTCGTCGGGATCAGTTGGGATTTTGGAAAATTCAGAATCCACCCGTGCTGTTGGAGCACTACTTGGGTTAGTGCTACTCCGACCTCCAGCTGTTCTCTGGATCTTGCCCTTATCAGGAGATCGTCCAAGTAAGGGATAATTAATACGCCTTTTCTTCGAAGAAGGATCATAATTTCGGCCATTACCTTGGTAAAGACCCGGGGTGCCGTGGACAATCCAAACGGCAGCGTCTGAAACTGATAATGACAGTTTTGTACCACGAACCTGAGGTACCCTTGGTGTGAAGGGCAAATTGGGACATGAAGGTAAGCATCCTTGATGTCCAAGGACACCATAAAATCCCCTTCTTCCAGATTCGCTATCACTGCTCTGAGTGACTCCATCTTGAACTTTAATTTTTGTATGTACAGGTTCAGAGATTTCAGATTTAGAATAGGTCTTACCGAGCCGTCCGGCTTCGGTACCACAAATAGCGTGGAGTAACACCCCTTTCCCTGTTGTAGAAGGGGTACCTTGACTATCACCTGCTGAGAATACAGCTTGTGAATGGCTTCCAATACCGTCGCCCTGTCGGAGGGAGACGTTGGCAAAGCAGACTTTAGGAACCGGTGAGGGGGAGACTTCTCGAATTCCAACCTGTAACCCTGAGATACTACCTGCAGGATCCAGGGGTCCACCTGCGAGTGAGCCCACTGTGCGCTGAAATTCTTGAGGCGACCCCCCACCGCCCCTGAGTCCGCTTGTAAGGTCCCAGCGTCATGCTGAGGCCTTTGCAGAAGCCGGGGAGGACTTCTGCTCCTGGGAAGGGGCTGCTTGCTGCAGTCTCTTACCCTTTCCCTTGCCTCGGGGCAAATATGAATGTCCTTTTGCTCGCTTGTTCTTATAGGAATGAAAGGACTGCGGCTGAAAAGACTGCGTCTTTTTCTGCTGGGAGGGGACTTGAGGTAAAAAGGTGGACTTCCCGGCTGTTGCCGTGGCTACCAAATCCGATAGACCGACCCCAAATAATTCCTCCCCTTTATACGGCAATACTTCCATATGCCGTTTGGAATCCGCATCGCCTGACCACTGTCGTGTCCATAGACTTCTTCTGGCAGATATGGACACCGCACTTACTCTTGATGCCAGAGTGCAGATATCCCTCTGTGCATCTCGCATATAAAGGAATGCATCCTTTAATTGCTCTATAGTCAATAAAATACTGTCCCTATCCAGGGTATCAATATTTTCAGTCAGGGAATCCGACCAAGCCACCCCAGCACTGCACATCCAGGCTGAGGCGATTGCTGGTCGCAGTATAACACCAGTATGTGTGTATATACTTTTTAGAGTATTTTCCAGCCTCCTATCAGCTGGATCCTTGAGGGCGGCCGTATCAGGAGACGGTAACGCCACTTGTTTTGATAAACGTGTGAGCGCCTTGTCCACCCTAGGGGGTGTTTCCCAGCGCGCCCTAACCTCTGGCGGGAAAGGGTATAACGCCAATAACTTCTTTGAAATTAGCAGTTTTTTATCAGGGGTAACCCACGCTTCATCACACACGTCATTCAATTCCTCTGATTCAGGAAAAACTACAGGTAGTTTTTTCACACCCCACATAATACCCCTTTTTGTGGTACTTGCAGTATCAGAGATATGCAAAGCCTCCTTCATTGCCGTGATCATATAACGTGTGGCCCTACTGGAAAATACGTTCGTTTCTTCACCGTCGACACTAGATTCGGTGTCCGTGTCTGGGTCTGTGTCGACCGACTGAGGTAAAGGGCGTTTTACAGCCCCTGACGGTGTTTGAGACGCCTGGACAGGTACTAACTGGTTTGCCGGCCGTCTCATGTCGTCAACCGACTTTTGCAGCGTGCTGACATTATCACGTAATTCCATAAACAAAGCCATCCATTCCGGTGTCGACTCCCTAGGGGGTGACATCACCATTACCGGCAATTGCTCCGCCTCCACACCAACATCGTCCTCATACATGTCGACACACACGTACCGACACACAGCAGACACACAGGGAATGCTCTGATAGAAGACAGGACCCCACTAGCCCTTTGGGGAGACAGAGGGAGAGTTTGCCAGCACACACCAAAGCGCTATAATTATATATGAACAACCTTATATAAGTGTTGTTTCCTTATAGCTGCTTAAATATATATATCGCCAAAAAATGCCCCCCCTCTCTGTTTTTTACCCTGTTTCTGTAGTGCAGTGCAGGGGAGAGCCTGGGAGCCTTCCTAGCAGCGGAGCTGTGTAGGAAAATGGCGCTGTGTGCTGAGGAGATAGGCCCCGCCCCCTATTCCGGCGGGCTCTTCTCCCGGTTTTTCTGAGACCTGGCAGGGGTGAAATACATCCATATAGCCTCAGGGACTATATGTGATGTATTCTTTTTAGCCAGAAAGGTAATCTCATTGCTGCCCAGGGCGCCCCCCCCAGCGCCCTGCACCCTCAGTGACCGCTGGTGTGAAGTGTGCCTGAGCGCAATGGCGCACAGCTGCAGTGCTGTGCGCTACCTCATGAAGACTGAAAAGCCTTCAGCCGCCGGTTTCTGGACCTCTTCTTACTTCGGCATCTGCAAGGGGGTCGGCGGCGCGGCTCCGGTGACCCACCCAGGCTGTACCTGTGATCGTCCCTCTGGAGCTAGTGTCCAGTAGCCTAAGAAGCAAATCCATCCTGCACGCAGGTGAGTTCACTTCTTCTCCCCTAAGTCCCTCGTTGCAGTGAGCCTGTTGCCAGCAGGACTCACTGAAAATAAGAAAACTATAAAAACTTTTAATCTAAGCAGCTCTTTATGAGAGCCACCTAGATTGCACCCTGCTCGGACGGGCACAAAAACCTAACTGAGGCTTGGAGGAGGGTCATAGGGGGAGGAGCCAGTGCACACCACCTAGTGGTCAAACTTTTAAATTTTGTGCCCTGTCTCCTGCGGAGCCGCTATCCCCATGGTCCTGACGGAGTCCCCAGCATCCACTAGGACGTCAGAGAAATGCTTTTGTTTTGTCAGAACCTTTTCAGTTTGCTGTAAAAGCTGGATAAAGGCTCTGAGAGATAAGGCGAGTTCTAGACATTGGGCCCAGTTCGGGTCTTTGGCCTCACAGAGGGCTAATCAGGGTTTCAGCTGTGTAAGAGTGTTATAGGGCTGCTAGCCTGATTAGTATGGGCAGACTGCCTGGGAAGACAGGAGGGATCTGTGTGAGAGAAACACGCTTCCTGATACAAGTGAGCTATACAGTGTTTACTGGAGAACTCTGTGTTTTTTTGTTTAGAGATAGTTAGGAACAGGCAAGGTATTTTCTTTTGGTGTTTGTTTTATTTTCTGTTTCAATAAAACTGGCCGGGGCCAGTTGTACCAGAAACTGGACTTGTGTTATTCCTCAGCTGCTGCGTGCTGCCATATTCCCCAGGAAGAGGCGCCTTGCACCCCTACAGTGTTACAGTAGATACTTATTAGCATAGGAGTATAGAGACTTGGAAAGAGCCAATTTGCTGCAAACAGATGTAACTAATTAGCGATCACTGCTAGCTATAAAAGAGGAACATTCTAACTAAATGGTAGTCTTGAG